>NW_025727028.1:47500-52718 GCF_021461385.2 Schistocerca piceifrons | reverse complement strand
AGATAGATAGATAGTGGTGCCGTGGGTGTCGACAGTAGACATAGCACACTGCCACCTACAGGGATCCGACGGAACTACGCCACCCATGCCGGCAAAACAGTATCGCCATCTATGAAAATAGGGCGACACCACATGCAATACCGCCATCTATGCGCATCTGACAACACTACGTCCGCACCACAAAACATACCGCCATCTGTAGGTCTCCCGCAACATGACCTCCTGCAACGACGCTACCGCCATCTATGAGACGCCAAGCCGACTAAGACAGCGATGGCGCCACAGTGGCCGCCTTTCGACGCCACCCACAAAGGCTGCAGCCTCTGTCGACCATAGCACCCAATCTCCAGTGGCTCTGCCGCACGAAGCCGTGGACCGGCAATGACGCCACCCGCACCCGTTCGTGCACCACCCCAACCGCCAAACTCGCACCTCCAGCGGATGAACGGCGGACGTTTCCCGCACTCGTAAAGTGCAATCCACCCCTATAACTTGCGTTTCATGAAGAGTTATTTCCAATATGCGACATTCCCGCTGTCCGTATACATGAGCCGCGACCTGTACCACTTACGAGCGAGAGACGCGATCGCGTTGCTCACTGTACGGCGTCCGATACCGAGCCATCAGCATGTCGGTCCCCATGCGCGTTGCACTCGCACTCGCAGTCGCAAAAACGTGGGGCAAATATATTACGCGGAAGAGTTATAACAGACCGAGCCCCACTGCATGGGGGGAGTCTTTGTCACTAATGTACACAGATGGAACATTTTGGACTGGAACCAGATTACCCGTACACACGGCGCTGATTAGTAATCAATGCAGAGCCATCAAACTACAGCAAATATACACAACTGTCCGTATACATGCTGAAAGAGTCTGCCCAAAATGGGAACCACACGTCAGCCAGACACTCTGATCACGCACCACTCTCTGCTTCTAACAGGCGCACATACAATATGTAAGCACCAGCATGGAACAACATCCAGTGCATCTTCTCCGCCACATTACACAATCCACACTATCACAACCAGACCAGGAGGTCCGTGCGGAAAATACAATATCCCAGCCTTTCGACATCCACCATTGCGCAGACCAGGCACCAACACCCACACATGTCCTATACAACGGTGCACCCAACATCACAATAGTACCTCCTGTCACAGCGCACAAACAATGACATGAGTCAAAGACACAGGTCTCACACAAGCATAGAATTGGAGCGCCGCCTCTAATAAGCCAAAGGTGCATCCTGACGTGACAAATCTGATCATGTCACAAGCATTCACTTACTATAATCACTATCAACGAACCTGCCGCCCCCGCCCCCCCCCCCCCCCCTACACCTTTCCGTACAACAACGTGTAACCTAACCTAACCTAACCTAACCTATGTTGTACCTTAACCTAACCTATGTTGTACCTTAACCTAACCTATGTTGTACCTTAACCTAACCTATGTTGTACCTTAACCTAACCTATGTTGTACCTTAACCTAACCTATGTTGTACCTTAACCTAACCTATGTTGTACCTTAACCTAACCCATGTTGTACCTTAACCTAACCCATGTTGTACCTTAACCTAACCCATGTTGTACCTTAACCTAACCCATGTTGTACCTTAACCTAACCCATGTTGTACCTTAACCTAACCCATGTTGTGCCTCAACCTAACCCATGTTGTGCCTCAACCTAACCCATGTTGTGCCTCAACCTAACCCATGTTGTGCCTTAACCTAACCCATGTTGTGCCTCAACCTAACCCATGTTGTGCCTTAACCTAACCCATGTTGTGCCTTAACCTAACCCATGTTGTGCCTTAACCTAACCCATGTTGTGCCTTAACCTAACCCATGTTGTGCCTTAACCTAACCCATGTTGTGCCTTAACCTAACCCATGTTGTGCCTTAACCTAACCCATGTTGTGCCTTAACCTAACCCATGTTGTCGCCTTAACGTAACCCACGTTGTCGCCTAAACCTGCTCTGTAATTGTTATACGACTCGTTCAATTACTGTAGTGTTGCCCACCCGCAACCCTCGCAATATAGTTCGCTACTCGCACTGCCCGCACCCCTGTGTATCGCTTCATGTTAAACACCTTGCAAGTCTTGCTCACTTTCCACATGCTCCTGCTGTACACTGTAATGTGGATGGCAGCAGGACGTACATGCCGCCCCTCCCCACGTCCCCACCTTGCCCCCTGCCTTCGCAAGCTGGTTGGTGAGAAGTTTGCATGTTCAATGCCCTTCGCATGCGACGTACTCAGGCTACGTTGTGGTGCGGCCTGTGTCAACTGTCCGCTGATGTCGTACGCGTGAACCACAATCTGTACTGCACATTCGTCCTTATGTACTGAATGATACATCGTGGCACATGTGTGACCGCACAACGACTGCGCCCAAAAACGGCGGACCATACAGTGCAAATATTGTGCACGCAGCTACGTGTCGTCTCCCTATGAGAGCTGGATTGCAGTGTGGTACGCCATAGAGACGTGTGGGAGGAACGGACGCCGTGGATGGCGATCAGCATGAGCTGTCTGTTGATGTATTCGGACCTAGTCGTCTCTCCTCACACACCGTGATGGCATGGTGCACCGCGTTCCATATCTGCGACATGCTACAGAGGCCGGTTGACAGTCGTTCGAGCAATGGACATCGCATACGTACGGGGGCCACCTTCCACGTATTGTCTAGGCGTGCACATTTTGTTGCGTGTATGTGGGCAGACGTAGTGTGGCGTGACACCTGACACAGGCATGCAATAATCGTTGAAGTTGCAAATGGCGATGGACGCCTGCGTTTTCTGGTGAAGTTACGCAAATGAACAAATGGTAACCTGTTGTGGTGCGGTTGTTCTCGCTAGGGGTGAATCGGTGATGGCGACGATAGGTTGAGGTACTAACCGGTTGTTCCAGCGATACCCACCATGCCGACGAAACTGAACGGCATCTGGGTGTGAAGCGATACGCGGCGGTGGCTGGGTGGGACCGTCCCCGGCCGGTGAGGGGGCGCCTCCCGGCGTGCTGGCCGCGCGGTGCGTGGGCGCACGCGCTACAGCCGGCTGGTGGGGGCGGCCAGTGGCAGGCGCGCCGGCCGACGGACGCGGCAGGCGTCGCAGCTGCGCGCCGGCGCACCCTGCGCGCGGCGCCGTGCGGCCAAAGTAGGTCCTCGCGGGCCCGGTGCGAAGCGCGGTGGACATCTTCAGTGTGCTGGTCCGATTGAGGACTGTGTGCGTTGAGGATGCGCCGCCGCCCGGCGCTCGGCGCCGCGACGCCGTCTGCTGCTCGGTCGCCCCAGCGGTTCTCGCTGGTGGTTTGTATCGCAGCTGTGCGGATGTGTTGGCGCGTGCGCTGTGCTGGGAGAGTTCGCTTCGGCACCCAAGTGGGGCTTTTGTCCTTCTGTGGCGCTGGCGTTGGAGCTGCCGGTCACCGTAGGTGGCGCGTGTTGTCTCCCGCCGGCAATGCCACGACAGCACGCTCCCGGGCCTCTGTCGGCAGCGGCAAGCTCAGTTGGGAGCACGGGTGGTCGCACCGAAAGCGTCTACTCGCCTAACTCCGGGCGATTGCGCCTCTCTCGAACCCGACCAAGTACTTGGGACGGCGCTGCGCGCCGCCGGGACCTGAGAGGGTTTCGAGGTGTATTGTGCAGGGGAGCTCAGCCTCCTCCTGTTTGCAGAATGATTGAGCGGACGCTTGCGTGTTCGCGCGGGCCCCCGGGACACACTCCCGGGCGGCCGGCTGCTCAGCTCTAGTTGACGCAGCTCCCTGGTTGATCCTGCCAGTAGTCATATGCTTGTCTCAAAGATTAAGCCATGCATGTCTCAGTACAAGCCGCATTAAGGTGAAACCGCGAATGGCTCATTAAATCAGTTATGGTTCCTTAGATCGTACCCACGTTACTTGGATAACTGTGGTAATTCTAGAGCTAATACATGCAAACAGAGTCCCGACCAGAGATGGAAGGGACGCTTTTATTAGATCAAAACCAATCGGTCGGCTCGTCCGGTCCGTTTGCCTTGGTGACTCTGAATAACTTTGGGCTGATCGCACGGTCCTCGTACCGGCGACGCATCTTTCAAATGTCTGCCTTATCAACTGTCGATGGTAGGTTCTGCGCCTACCATGGTTGTAACGGGTAACGGGGAATCAGGGTTCGATTCCGGAGAGGGAGCCTGAGAAACGGCTACCACATCCAAGGAAGGCAGCAGGCGCGCAAATTACCCACTCCCGGCACGGGGAGGTAGTGACGAAAAATAACGATACGGGACTCATCCGAGGCCCCGTAATCGGAATGAGTACACTTTAAATCCTTTAACGAGTATCTATTGGAGGGCAAGTCTGGTGCCAGCAGCTGCGGTAATTCCAGCTCCAATAGCGTATATTAAAGTTGTTGCGGTTAAAAAGCTCGTAGTTGGATTTGTGTCCCACGCTGTTGGTTCACCGCCCGTCGGTGTTTAACTGGCATGTATCGTGGGACGTCCTGCCGGTGGGGCGAGCTGAAGGCGTGCGACCGCCTCGTGCGTGCTCGTGCGTCCCGAGGCGGACCCCGTTGAAATCCTACCAGGGTGCTCTTTATTGAGTGTCTCGGTGGGCCGGCACGTTTACTTTGAACAAATTAGAGTGCTTAAAGCAGGCAAGCCCGCCTGAATACTGTGTGCATGGAATAATGGAATAGGACCTCGGTTCTATTTTGTTGGTTTTCGGAACCCGAGGTAATGATTAATAGGGACAGGCGGGGGCATTCGTATTGCGACGTTAGAGGTGAAATTCTTGGATCGTCGCAAGACGAACAGAAGCGAAAGCATTTGCCAAGTATGTTTTCATTAATCAAGAACGAAAGTTAGAGGTTCGAAGGCGATCAGATACCGCCCTAGTTCTAACCATAAACGATGCCAGCCAGCGATCCGCCGCAGTTCCTCCGATGACTCGGCGGGCAGCCTCCGGGAAACCAAAGCTTTTGGGTTCCGGGGGAAGTATGGTTGCAAAGCTGAAACTTAAAGGAATTGACGGAAGGGCACCACCAGGAGTGGAGCCTGCGGCTTAATTTGACTCAACACGGGAAACCTCACCAGGCCCGGACACCGGAAGGATTGACAGATTGATAGCTCTTTCTTGATTCGGTGGGTGGTGGTGCATGGCCGTTCTTAGTTGGTGGAGCGATTTGTCTGGTTAATTCCGATAACGAACGAGACTCTAGCCTGCTAACTAGTCGCGTGAC
>NW_025727028.1:37500-40000 GCF_021461385.2 Schistocerca piceifrons | reverse complement strand
TGTTGTACCTTAACCTAACCTATGTTGTACCTTAACCTAACCCATGTTGTACCTTAACCTAACCCATGTTGTACCTTAACCTAACCCATGTTGTACCTTAACCTAACCCATGTTGTACCTTAACCTAACCCATGTTGTACCTTAACCTAACCCATGTTGTGCCTCAACCTAACCCATGTTGTGCCTCAACCTAACCCATGTTGTGCCTCAACCTAACCCATGTTGTGCCTTAACCTAACCCATGTTGTGCCTCAACCTAACCCATGTTGTGCCTTAACCTAACCCATGTTGTGCCTTAACCTAACCCATGTTGTGCCTTAACCTAACCCATGTTGTGCCTTAACCTAACCCATGTTGTGCCTTAACCTAACCCATGTTGTGCCTTAACCTAACCCATGTTGTGCCTTAACCTAACCCATGTTGTGCCTTAACCTAACCCATGTTGTCGCCTTAACGTAACCCACGTTGTCGCCTAAACCTGCTCTGTAATTGTTATACGACTCGTTCAATTACTGTAGTGTTGCCCACCCGCAACCCTCGCAATATAGTTCGCTACTCGCACTGCCCGCACCCCTGTGTATCGCTTCATGTTAAACACCTTGCAAGTCTTGCTCACTTTCCACATGCTCCTGCTGTACACTGTAATGTGGATGGCAGCAGGACGTACATGCCGCCCCTCCCCACGTCCCCACCTTGCCCCCTGCCTTCGCAAGCTGGTTGGTGAGAAGTTTGCATGTTCAATGCCCTTCGCATGCGACGTACTCAGGCTACGTTGTGGTGCGGCCTGTGTCAACTGTCCGCTGATGTCGTACGCGTGAACCACAATCTGTACTGCACATTCGTCCTTATGTACTGAATGATACATCGTGGCACATGTGTGACCGCACAACGACTGCGCCCAAAAACGGCGGACCATACAGTGCAAATATTGTGCACGCAGCTACGTGTCGTCTCCCTATGAGAGCTGGATTGCAGTGTGGTACGCCATAGAGACGTGTGGGAGGAACGGACGCCGTGGATGGCGATCAGCATGAGCTGTCTGTTGATGTATTCGGACCTAGTCGTCTCTCCTCACACACCGTGATGGCATGGTGCACCGCGTTCCATATCTGCGACATGCTACAGAGGCCGGTTGACAGTCGTTCGAGCAATGGACATCGCATACGTACGGGGGCCACCTTCCACGTATTGTCTAGGCGTGCACATTTTGTTGCGTGTATGTGGGCAGACGTAGTGTGGCGTGACACCTGACACAGGCATGCAATAATCGTTGAAGTTGCAAATGGCGATGGACGCCTGCGTTTTCTGGTGAAGTTACGCAAATGAACAAATGGTAACCTGTTGTGGTGCGGTTGTTCTCGCTAGGGGTGAATCGGTGATGGCGACGATAGGTTGAGGTACTAACCGGTTGTTCCAGCGATACCCACCATGCCGACGAAACTGAACGGCATCTGGGTGTGAAGCGATACGCGGCGGTGGCTGGGTGGGACCGTCCCCGGCCGGTGAGGGGGCGCCTCCCGGCGTGCTGGCCGCGCGGTGCGTGGGCGCACGCGCTACAGCCGGCTGGTGGGGGCGGCCAGTGGCAGGCGCGCCGGCCGACGGACGCGGCAGGCGTCGCAGCTGCGCGCCGGCGCACCCTGCGCGCGGCGCCGTGCGGCCAAAGTAGGTCCTCGCGGGCCCGGTGCGAAGCGCGGTGGACATCTTCAGTGTGCTGGTCCGATTGAGGACTGTGTGCGTTGAGGATGCGCCGCCGCCCGGCGCTCGGCGCCGCGACGCCGTCTGCTGCTCGGTCGCCCCAGCGGTTCTCGCTGGTGGTTTGTATCGCAGCTGTGCGGATGTGTTGGCGCGTGCGCTGTGCTGGGAGAGTTCGCTTCGGCACCCAAGTGGGGCTTTTGTCCTTCTGTGGCGCTGGCGTTGGAGCTGCCGGTCACCGTAGGTGGCGCGTGTTGTCTCCCGCCGGCAATGCCACGACAGCACGCTCCCGGGCCTCTGTCGGCAGCGGCAAGCTCAGTTGGGAGCACGGGTGGTCGCACCGAAAGCGTCTACTCGCCTAACTCCGGGCGATTGCGCCTCTCTCGAACCCGACCAAGTACTTGGGACGGCGCTGCGCGCCGCCGGGACCTGAGAGGGTTTCGAGGTGTATTGTGCAGGGGAGCTCAGCCTCCTCCTGTTTGCAGAATGATTGAGCGGACGCTTGCGTGTTCGCGCGGGCCCCCGGGACACACTCCCGGGCGGCCGGCTGCTCAGCTCTAGTTGACGCAGCTCCCTGGTTGATCCTGCCAGTAGTCATATGCTTGTCTCAAAGATTAAGCCATGCATGTCTCAGTACAAGCCGCATTAAGGTGAAACCGCGAATGGCTCATTAAATCAGTTATGGTTCCTTAGATCGTACCCACGTTACTTGGATAACTGTGGTAATTCTAGAGCTAATACATGCAAACAGAGTCCCGACCAGAGATGGAAGGGACGCTTTTATTAGATCAAAACCAATCGGTCGGCT
>NW_025727028.1:30000-32500 GCF_021461385.2 Schistocerca piceifrons | reverse complement strand
GAGGCCGCGTCCGCCTTAGCGTGCTCCTCCGGGGGCGCGCGGGTGCGCGGATTCTCTTCGGCCGCCATTCAACGATCAACTCAGAACTGGCACGGACTGGGGGAATCCGACTGTCTAATTAAAACAAAGCATTGCGATGGCCCTAGCGGGTGTTGACGCAATGTGATTTCTGCCCAGTGCTCTGAATGTCAACGTGAAGAAATTCAAGCAAGCGCGGGTAAACGGCGGGAGTAACTATGACTCTCTTAAGGTGGCCAAGTGGCGGCGGTGTGGCTGCATCCGGACTTGGCTTCTCGAAGTGCGGTCTTGATGTAGTCGTGCTGCTGCTGCGAGGTGCCTTCCTTGGGTTATAGTTACAGGGAGAGTGATGCGCAATACATGGGCCTAGCCCTCTTAGCCTCTCCTCTCCTGCGGTCTTCTCCCCTTCTCGTGGGCCCGCTGATTTCGCAGAGTGGAAGACCGCACCAGGGGCTTGGGGGGGTTACCAGCCCCCCCTCGCACTATCCCTTTGTTAGTTGGGGGCAGTAAGCAGAGAATAAGTGGTGGCCCTTCCGCTGAAGGCGCCACCCCAACTCCCCCAGCACCTAGCCGGCCAACCGGCCGTGCCGAAAATCTTGTAACTTTTGCAGCTGAATACACCTGTAGTGAGTGCCACCGCAGCTTTACAACCAAGAACGGTCTCGGGGTCCATCGCCGCCGCCAACATCTTGCGGCCGCCAACGCGGAGATCGTCACGGAGAGGCATCGCGCGAGGTGGACGGAGGAAGAAGTCCTGTCGCTCGCCAAGGCGGAGGCCGAACTGTTCCTTGAGAGGGACGCCCGGTTCTTCTTCGTCAATCAAGAACTCATCAGGATGTTCCCCGACCGAACGCTCGAGGCAATCAAGTGCCGACGGCGGCAAGCTGCCCACAAACAGCTTGTCCGCCAATTCATGGAGGCGCTTGAGGTCGGTCGGGGGGAAGAGCCGGCGTCCCGCCGGGGAGCAGCGAGCCCGCTGCCTGACGCGGGCGAGGCCGCTGCGCCGCCCGTCGACGCAGCCGAGGACTTCGCGGCCGACACCACCGGGCCGCCGCCGGAGGGGCCGACTGACGCCGCCATCTGGGAGCATCTGGCGGGGCTACCCGCTTCCGCCCAGCGTTTCTCTGCCCTGGATCGTGTCATAGGTCTGGGGCGGGGCACGCCGCCCGATGTCATCCTGGGCATGCTCCCGGATGCCCTTGCGTCGGTCGGGTCCAGAGGGGAGAGATCGATCACCAGGACACAGCGGCCGCGCCAACCATCGAAGCGGCCGCCTGCCGCGCCGCCGACGCAGAAGCGCAAGCGGCGCCGCTGGGAGTACGCGAGAACGCAGGATGCCTTCCGACGGTCGCGTGCACGTTGCGTGCGCGGCCTCTTGGATGGCACCCTGCTCCAGCCGCCACCTGCCATCCCTGGTCTGCTGGACTTCTGGGCGGACCTCTTCACTAAGAAGCCCATCTCCACCGCGGGCTTCATTCGTGACCGCCTCCTCCCGCACTCAGAGCCTGTCGCTCTCGAGTGCATATGGGGGCCGGTCACACATGAGGAGGTCGCCGCCGCGTTGCCGCCCAGGGGATCAGCAGCCGGGCCGGACGGCCTTACCCCAGCGGAGTTGCGGCGCCTGCCGCACGAAGTCCTGGTGAAAGTGATGAATCTCTTCCTTCTGGCCCGCGCCCTTCCGGAACGCCTGCTTCGCGCGCGGACGTCCCTTCTCCCGAAAACGGCTGCACCAACATCCCCCGCTGACTTTCGCCCCATTACGGTCTGCTCGGTGTTGGCGCGGACCTTTCACAAGGTTCTCGCGTCACGCCTGATGCGCGCATGTGCTGTGGACGAACGTCAGCGGGCATTCATCCCTCGGGATGGGATGTTGGAAAATACCTTCATCTTGGACACTGCTCTCACCGACGCAGTTCGCTCCTGCCGCTCTGTCTTTGTGGCATCGATCGACGTATCTAAGGCATTCGATTCGGTAGATCATGCTGCCCTTCGCCCCGTGCTGAAGGCGCATGGCCTGCCGGATTGCTTTGTCGAGTATGTCGAGCGGTGCTACGAGGGCAGCACGACAGTGATAGCGGACGGCGCCGGCGTGGGCGTGTCTGTGCAGCCAGCACGGGGCGTTCGCCAGGGCGATCCCCTCTCCCCCCTCCTGTTCAACTTTGCGGTGGACTACGTTTTAGGCCAACTGCCCTCCCACATCGGAGCTCGGATCCTCGGTCGCAGAGTCAACGCTGCGGCCTTTGCAGATGACGTCTTGCTGTTTGCAGCGACCCCGAGGGGCTTGCAGTCCCTCATCGACGCAGCTACCGCAGCCCTCGCCCACCTGGGGCTGCAGATCAACGCCCGGAAGTGTTTCACCCTCGCCTTAGTCGCGTCAGGGCGCGAGAAGAAGGTGAAGGTGGACAGCAATGTCACCTTCACAGCAGGCAATACCACCATGCCTGCCCTGCGTGTGGGTGAAACCTTCCGGTACCTGGGGCTG
>NW_025727028.1:22500-25000 GCF_021461385.2 Schistocerca piceifrons | reverse complement strand
ATGTTGTACCTTAACCTAACCCATGTTGTACCTTAACCTAACCCATGTTGTACCTTAACCTAACCCATGTTGTACCTTAACCTAACCCATGTTGTACCTTAACCTAACCCATGTTGTGCCTCAACCTAACCCATGTTGTGCCTCAACCTAACCCATGTTGTGCCTCAACCTAACCCATGTTGTGCCTTAACCTAACCCATGTTGTGCCTCAACCTAACCCATGTTGTGCCTTAACCTAACCCATGTTGTGCCTTAACCTAACCCATGTTGTGCCTTAACCTAACCCATGTTGTGCCTTAACCTAACCCATGTTGTGCCTTAACCTAACCCATGTTGTGCCTTAACCTAACCCATGTTGTGCCTTAACCTAACCCATGTTGTCGCCTTAACGTAACCCACGTTGTCGCCTAAACCTGCTCTGTAATTGTTATACGACTCGTTCAATTACTGTAGTGTTGCCCACCCGCAACCCTCGCAATATAGTTCGCTACTCGCACTGCCCGCACCCCTGTGTATCGCTTCATGTTAAACACCTTGCAAGTCTTGCTCACTTTCCACATGCTCCTGCTGTACACTGTAATGTGGATGGCAGCAGGACGTACATGCCGCCCCTCCCCACGTCCCCACCTTGCCCCCTGCCTTCGCAAGCTGGTTGGTGAGAAGTTTGCATGTTCAATGCCCTTCGCATGCGACGTACTCAGGCTACGTTGTGGTGCGGCCTGTGTCAACTGTCCGCTGATGTCGTACGCGTGAACCACAATCTGTACTGCACATTCGTCCTTATGTACTGAATGATACATCGTGGCACATGTGTGACCGCACAACGACTGCGCCCAAAAACGGCGGACCATACAGTGCAAATATTGTGCACGCAGCTACGTGTCGTCTCCCTATGAGAGCTGGATTGCAGTGTGGTACGCCATAGAGACGTGTGGGAGGAACGGACGCCGTGGATGGCGATCAGCATGAGCTGTCTGTTGATGTATTCGGACCTAGTCGTCTCTCCTCACA
This sequence comes from Schistocerca piceifrons, assembly GCF_021461385.2. Lineage (NCBI taxonomy): Eukaryota > Metazoa > Arthropoda > Insecta > Orthoptera > Acrididae > Schistocerca > Schistocerca piceifrons. The sequence continues at coordinate 23,989 of NW_025727028.1, read as the reverse complement.
CACCGTGATGGCATGGTGCACCGCGTTCCATATCTGCGACATGCTACAGAGGCCGGTTGACAGTCGTTCGAGCAATGGACATCGCATACGTACGGGGGCCACCTTCCACGTATTGTCTAGGCGTGCACATTTTGTTGCGTGTATGTGGGCAGACGTAGTGTGGCGTGACACCTGACACAGGCATGCAATAATCGTTGAAGTTGCAAATGGCGATGGACGCCTGCGTTTTCTGGTGAAGTTACGCAAATGAACAAATGGTAACCTGTTGTGGTGCGGTTGTTCTCGCTAGGGGTGAATCGGTGATGGCGACGATAGGTTGAGGTACTAACCGGTTGTTCCAGCGATACCCACCATGCCGACGAAACTGAACGGCATCTGGGTGTGAAGCGATACGCGGCGGTGGCTGGGTGGGACCGTCCCCGGCCGGTGAGGGGGCGCCTCCCGGCGTGCTGGCCGCGCGGTGCGTGGGCGCACGCGCTACAGCCGGCTGGTGGGGGCGGCCAGTGGCAGGCGCGCCGGCCGACGGACGCGGCAGGCGTCGCAGCTGCGCGCCGGCGCACCCTGCGCGCGGCGCCGTGCGGCCAAAGTAGGTCCTCGCGGGCCCGGTGCGAAGCGCGGTGGACATCTTCAGTGTGCTGGTCCGATTGAGGACTGTGTGCGTTGAGGATGCGCCGCCGCCCGGCGCTCGGCGCCGCGACGCCGTCTGCTGCTCGGTCGCCCCAGCGGTTCTCGCTGGTGGTTTGTATCGCAGCTGTGCGGATGTGTTGGCGCGTGCGCTGTGCTGGGAGAGTTCGCTTCGGCACCCAAGTGGGGCTTTTGTCCTTCTGTGGCGCTGGCGTTGGAGCTGCCGGTCACCGTAGGTGGCGCGTGTTGTCTCCCGCCGGCAATGCCACGACAGCACGCTCCCGGGCCTCTGTCGGCAGCGGCAAGCTCAGTTGGGAGCACGGGTGGTCGCACCGAAAGCGTCTACTCGCCTAACTCCGGGCGATTGCGCCTCTCTCGAACCCGACCAAGTACTTGGGACGGCGCTGCGCGCCGCCGGGACCTGAGAGGGTTTCGAGGTGTATTGTGCAGGGGAGCTCAGCCTCCTCCTGTTTGCAGAATGATTGAGCGGACGCTTGCGTGTTCGCGCGGGCCCCCGGGACACACTCCCGGGCGGCCGGCTGCTCAGCTCTAGTTGACGCAGCTCCCTGGTTGATCCTGCCAGTAGTCATATGCTTGTCTCAAAGATTAAGCCATGCATGTCTCAGTACAAGCCGCATTAAGGTGAAACCGCGAATGGCTCATTAAATCAGTTATGGTTCCTTAGATCGTACCCACGTTACTTGGATAACTGTGGTAATTCTAGAGCTAATACATGCAAACAGAGTCCCGACCAGAGATGGAAGGGACGCTTTTATTAGATCAAAACCAATCGGTCGGCTCGTCCGGTCCGTTTGCCTTGGTGACTCTGAATAACTTTGGGCTGATCGCACGGTCCTCGTACCGG
>NW_025727028.1:10000-15000 GCF_021461385.2 Schistocerca piceifrons | reverse complement strand
AGCCGTGGACCGGCAATGACGCCACCCGCACCCGTTCGTGCACCACCCCAACCGCCAAACTCGCACCTCCAGCGGATGAACGGCGGACGTTTCCCGCACTCGTAAAGTGCAATCCACCCCTATAACTTGCGTTTCATGAAGAGTTATTTCCAATATGCGACATTCCCGCTGTCCGTATACATGAGCCGCGACCTGTACCACTTACGAGCGAGAGACGCGATCGCGTTGCTCACTGTACGGCGTCCGATACCGAGCCATCAGCATGTCGGTCCCCATGCGCGTTGCACTCGCACTCGCAGTCGCAAAAACGTGGGGCAAATATATTACGCGGAAGAGTTATAACAGACCGAGCCCCACTGCATGGGGGGAGTCTTTGTCACTAATGTACACAGATGGAACATTTTGGACTGGAACCAGATTACCCGTACACACGGCGCTGATTAGTAATCAATGCAGAGCCATCAAACTACAGCAAATATACACAACTGTCCGTATACATGCTGAAAGAGTCTGCCCAAAATGGGAACCACACGTCAGCCAGACACTCTGATCACGCACCACTCTCTGCTTCTAACAGGCGCACATACAATATGTAAGCACCAGCATGGAACAACATCCAGTGCATCTTCTCCGCCACATTACACAATCCACACTATCACAACCAGACCAGGAGGTCCGTGCGGAAAATACAATATCCCAGCCTTTCGACATCCACCATTGCGCAGACCAGGCACCAACACCCACACATGTCCTATACAACGGTGCACCCAACATCACAATAGTACCTCCTGTCACAGCGCACAAACAATGACATGAGTCAAAGACACAGGTCTCACACAAGCATAGAATTGGAGCGCCGCCTCTAATAAGCCAAAGGTGCATCCTGACGTGACAAATCTGATCATGTCACAAGCATTCACTTACTATAATCACTATCAACGAACCTGCCGCCCCCGCCCCCCCCCCCCCCTACACCTTTCCGTACAACAACGTGTAACCTAACCTAACCTAACCTAACCTATGTTGTACCTTAACCTAACCTATGTTGTACCTTAACCTAACCTATGTTGTACCTTAACCTAACCTATGTTGTACCTTAACCTAACCTATGTTGTACCTTAACCTAACCTATGTTGTACCTTAACCTAACCTATGTTGTACCTTAACCTAACCCATGTTGTACCTTAACCTAACCCATGTTGTACCTTAACCTAACCCATGTTGTACCTTAACCTAACCCATGTTGTACCTTAACCTAACCCATGTTGTACCTTAACCTAACCCATGTTGTGCCTCAACCTAACCCATGTTGTGCCTCAACCTAACCCATGTTGTGCCTCAACCTAACCCATGTTGTGCCTTAACCTAACCCATGTTGTGCCTCAACCTAACCCATGTTGTGCCTTAACCTAACCCATGTTGTGCCTTAACCTAACCCATGTTGTGCCTTAACCTAACCCATGTTGTGCCTTAACCTAACCCATGTTGTGCCTTAACCTAACCCATGTTGTGCCTTAACCTAACCCATGTTGTGCCTTAACCTAACCCATGTTGTGCCTTAACCTAACCCATGTTGTCGCCTTAACGTAACCCACGTTGTCGCCTAAACCTGCTCTGTAATTGTTATACGACTCGTTCAATTACTGTAGTGTTGCCCACCCGCAACCCTCGCAATATAGTTCGCTACTCGCACTGCCCGCACCCCTGTGTATCGCTTCATGTTAAACACCTTGCAAGTCTTGCTCACTTTCCACATGCTCCTGCTGTACACTGTAATGTGGATGGCAGCAGGACGTACATGCCGCCCCTCCCCACGTCCCCACCTTGCCCCCTGCCTTCGCAAGCTGGTTGGTGAGAAGTTTGCATGTTCAATGCCCTTCGCATGCGACGTACTCAGGCTACGTTGTGGTGCGGCCTGTGTCAACTGTCCGCTGATGTCGTACGCGTGAACCACAATCTGTACTGCACATTCGTCCTTATGTACTGAATGATACATCGTGGCACATGTGTGACCGCACAACGACTGCGCCCAAAAACGGCGGACCATACAGTGCAAATATTGTGCACGCAGCTACGTGTCGTCTCCCTATGAGAGCTGGATTGCAGTGTGGTACGCCATAGAGACGTGTGGGAGGAACGGACGCCGTGGATGGCGATCAGCATGAGCTGTCTGTTGATGTATTCGGACCTAGTCGTCTCTCCTCACACACCGTGATGGCATGGTGCACCGCGTTCCATATCTGCGACATGCTACAGAGGCCGGTTGACAGTCGTTCGAGCAATGGACATCGCATACGTACGGGGGCCACCTTCCACGTATTGTCTAGGCGTGCACATTTTGTTGCGTGTATGTGGGCAGACGTAGTGTGGCGTGACACCTGACACAGGCATGCAATAATCGTTGAAGTTGCAAATGGCGATGGACGCCTGCGTTTTCTGGTGAAGTTACGCAAATGAACAAATGGTAACCTGTTGTGGTGCGGTTGTTCTCGCTAGGGGTGAATCGGTGATGGCGACGATAGGTTGAGGTACTAACCGGTTGTTCCAGCGATACCCACCATGCCGACGAAACTGAACGGCATCTGGGTGTGAAGCGATACGCGGCGGTGGCTGGGTGGGACCGTCCCCGGCCGGTGAGGGGGCGCCTCCCGGCGTGCTGGCCGCGCGGTGCGTGGGCGCACGCGCTACAGCCGGCTGGTGGGGGCGGCCAGTGGCAGGCGCGCCGGCCGACGGACGCGGCAGGCGTCGCAGCTGCGCGCCGGCGCACCCTGCGCGCGGCGCCGTGCGGCCAAAGTAGGTCCTCGCGGGCCCGGTGCGAAGCGCGGTGGACATCTTCAGTGTGCTGGTCCGATTGAGGACTGTGTGCGTTGAGGATGCGCCGCCGCCCGGCGCTCGGCGCCGCGACGCCGTCTGCTGCTCGGTCGCCCCAGCGGTTCTCGCTGGTGGTTTGTATCGCAGCTGTGCGGATGTGTTGGCGCGTGCGCTGTGCTGGGAGAGTTCGCTTCGGCACCCAAGTGGGGCTTTTGTCCTTCTGTGGCGCTGGCGTTGGAGCTGCCGGTCACCGTAGGTGGCGCGTGTTGTCTCCCGCCGGCAATGCCACGACAGCACGCTCCCGGGCCTCTGTCGGCAGCGGCAAGCTCAGTTGGGAGCACGGGTGGTCGCACCGAAAGCGTCTACTCGCCTAACTCCGGGCGATTGCGCCTCTCTCGAACCCGACCAAGTACTTGGGACGGCGCTGCGCGCCGCCGGGACCTGAGAGGGTTTCGAGGTGTATTGTGCAGGGGAGCTCAGCCTCCTCCTGTTTGCAGAATGATTGAGCGGACGCTTGCGTGTTCGCGCGGGCCCCCGGGACACACTCCCGGGCGGCCGGCTGCTCAGCTCTAGTTGACGCAGCTCCCTGGTTGATCCTGCCAGTAGTCATATGCTTGTCTCAAAGATTAAGCCATGCATGTCTCAGTACAAGCCGCATTAAGGTGAAACCGCGAATGGCTCATTAAATCAGTTATGGTTCCTTAGATCGTACCCACGTTACTTGGATAACTGTGGTAATTCTAGAGCTAATACATGCAAACAGAGTCCCGACCAGAGATGGAAGGGACGCTTTTATTAGATCAAAACCAATCGGTCGGCTCGTCCGGTCCGTTTGCCTTGGTGACTCTGAATAACTTTGGGCTGATCGCACGGTCCTCGTACCGGCGACGCATCTTTCAAATGTCTGCCTTATCAACTGTCGATGGTAGGTTCTGCGCCTACCATGGTTGTAACGGGTAACGGGGAATCAGGGTTCGATTCCGGAGAGGGAGCCTGAGAAACGGCTACCACATCCAAGGAAGGCAGCAGGCGCGCAAATTACCCACTCCCGGCACGGGGAGGTAGTGACGAAAAATAACGATACGGGACTCATCCGAGGCCCCGTAATCGGAATGAGTACACTTTAAATCCTTTAACGAGTATCTATTGGAGGGCAAGTCTGGTGCCAGCAGCCGCGGTAATTCCAGCTCCAATAGCGTATATTAAAGTTGTTGCGGTTAAAAAGCTCGTAGTTGGATTTGTGTCCCACGCTGTTGGTTCACCGCCCGTCGGTGTTTAACTGGCATGTATCGTGGGACGTCCTGCCGGTGGGGCGAGCTGAAGGCGTGCGACCGCCTCGTGCGTGCTCGTGCGTCCCGAGGCGGACCCCGTTGAAATCCTACCAGGGTGCTCTTTATTGAGTGTCTCGGTGGGCCGGCACGTTTACTTTGAACAAATTAGAGTGCTTAAAGCAGGCAAGCCCGCCTGAATACTGTGTGCATGGAATAATGGAATAGGACCTCGGTTCTATTTTGTTGGTTTTCGGAACCCGAGGTAATGATTAATAGGGACAGGCGGGGGCATTCGTATTGCGACGTTAGAGGTGAAATTCTTGGATCGTCGCAAGACGAACAGAAGCGAAAGCATTTGCCAAGTATGTTTTCATTAATCAAGAACGAAAGTTAGAGGTTCGAAGGCGATCAGATACCGCCCTAGTTCTAACCATAAACGATGCCAGCCAGCGATCCGCCGCAGTTCCTCCGATGACTCGGCGGGCAGCCTCCGGGAAACCAAAGCTTTTGGGTTCCGGGGGAAGTATGGTTGCAAAGCTGAAACTTAAAGGAATTGACGGAAGGGCACCACCAGGAGTGGAGCCTGCGGCTTAATTTGACTCAACACGGGAAACCTCACCAGGCCCGGACACCGGAAGGATTGACAGATTGATAGCTCTTTCTTGATTCGGTGGGTGGTGGTGCATGGCCGTTCTTAGTTGGTGGAGCGATTTGTCTGGTTAATTCCGATAACGAACGAGACTCTAGCCTGCTAACTAGTCGCGTGACATCCTTCGTGCTGTCAGCGATTACTTTTCTTCTTAGAGGGACAGGCGGCTTCTAGCCGCACGAGATTGAGCAATAACAGGTCTGTGATGCCCTTAGATGTTCTGGGCCGCACGCGCGCTACACTGAAGGAATCAGCGTGTCTTCCTAGGC
>NW_025727028.1:0-2500 GCF_021461385.2 Schistocerca piceifrons | reverse complement strand
TAACCTAACCCATGTTGTGCCTCAACCTAACCCATGTTGTGCCTCAACCTAACCCATGTTGTGCCTCAACCTAACCCATGTTGTGCCTTAACCTAACCCATGTTGTGCCTCAACCTAACCCATGTTGTGCCTTAACCTAACCCATGTTGTGCCTTAACCTAACCCATGTTGTGCCTTAACCTAACCCATGTTGTGCCTTAACCTAACCCATGTTGTGCCTTAACCTAACCCATGTTGTGCCTTAACCTAACCCATGTTGTGCCTTAACCTAACCCATGTTGTCGCCTTAACGTAACCCACGTGTCGCCTAAACCTGCTCTGTAATTGTTATACGACTCGTTCAATTACTGTAGTGTTGCCCACCCGCAACCCTCGCAATATAGTTCGCTACTCGCACTGCCCGCACCCCTGTGTATCGCTTCATGTTAAACACCTTGCAAGTCTTGCTCACTTTCCACATGCTCCTGCTGTACACTGTAATGTGGATGGCAGCAGGACGTACATGCCGCCCCTCCCCACGTCCCCACCTTGCCCCCTGCCTTCGCAAGCTGGTTGGTGAGAAGTTTGCATGTTCAATGCCCTTCGCATGCGACGTACTCAGGCTACGTTGTGGTGCGGCCTGTGTCAACTGTCCGCTGATGTCGTACGCGTGAACCACAATCTGTACTGCACATTCGTCCTTATGTACTGAATGATACATCGTGGCACATGTGTGACCGCACAACGACTGCGCCCAAAAACGGCGGACCATACAGTGCAAATATTGTGCACGCAGCTACGTGTCGTCTCCCTATGAGAGCTGGATTGCAGTGTGGTACGCCATAGAGACGTGTGGGAGGAACGGACGCCGTGGATGGCGATCAGCATGAGCTGTCTGTTGATGTATTCGGACCTAGTCGTCTCTCCTCACACACCGTGATGGCATGGTGCACCGCGTTCCATATCTGCGACATGCTACAGAGGCCGGTTGACAGTCGTTCGAGCAATGGACATCGCATACGTACGGGGGCCACCTTCCACGTATTGTCTAGGCGTGCACATTTTGTTGCGTGTATGTGGGCAGACGTAGTGTGGCGTGACACCTGACACAGGCATGCAATAATCGTTGAAGTTGCAAATGGCGATGGACGCCTGCGTTTTCTGGTGAAGTTACGCAAATGAACAAATGGTAACCTGTTGTGGTGCGGTTGTTCTCGCTAGGGGTGAATCGGTGATGGCGACGATAGGTTGAGGTACTAACCGGTTGTTCCAGCGATACCCACCATGCCGACGAAACTGAACGGCATCTGGGTGTGAAGCGATACGCGGCGGTGGCTGGGTGGGACCGTCCCCGGCCGGTGAGGGGGCGCCTCCCGGCGTGCTGGCCGCGCGGTGCGTGGGCGCACGCGCTACAGCCGGCTGGTGGGGGCGGCCAGTGGCAGGCGCGCCGGCCGACGGACGCGGCAGGCGTCGCAGCTGCGCGCCGGCGCACCCTGCGCGCGGCGCCGTGCGGCCAAAGTAGGTCCTCGCGGGCCCGGTGCGAAGCGCGGTGGACATCTTCAGTGTGCTGGTCCGATGAGGACTGTGTGCGTTGAGGATGCGCCGCCGCCCGGCGCTCGGCGCCGCGACGCCGTCTGCTGCTCGGTCGCCCCAGCGGTTCTCGCTGGTGGTTTGTATCGCAGCTGTGCGGATGTGGTTGGCGCGTGCGCTGTGCTGGGAGAGTTCGCTTCGGCACCCAAGTGGGGCTTTTGTCCTTCTGTGGCGCTGGCGTTGGAGCTGCCGGTCACCGTAGGTGGCGCGTGTTGTCTCCCGCCGGCAATGCCACGACAGCACGCTCCCGGGCCTCTGTCGGCAGCGGCAAGCTCAGTTGGGAGCACGGGTGGTCGCACCGAAAGCGTCTACTCGCCTAACTCCGGGCGATTGCGCCTCTCTCGAACCCGACCAAGTACTTGGGACGGCGCTGCGCGCCGCCCGGGACCTGAGAGGGTTTCGAGGTGTATTGTGCAGGGGAGCTCAGCCTCCTCCTGTTTGCAGAATGATTGAGCGGACGCTTGCGTGTTCGCGCGGGCCCCCGGGACACACTCCCGGGCGGCCGGCTGCTCAGCTCTAGTTGACGCAGCTCCCTGGTTGATCCTGCCAGTAGTCATATGCTTGTCTCAAAGATTAAGCCATGCATGTCTCAGTACAAGCCGCATTAAGGTGAAACCGCGAATGGCTCATTAAATCAGTTATGGTTCCTTAGATCGTACCCACGTTACTTGGATAACTGTGGTAATTCTAGAGCTAATACATGCAAACAGAGTCCCGACCAGAGATGGAAGGGACGCTTTTATTAGATCAAAACCAATCGGTCGGCTCGTCCGGTCCGTTTGCCTTGGTGACTCTGAATAACTTTGGGCTGATCGCACGGTCCTCGTACCGGCGACGCATCTTTCAAATGTCTGCCTTATCAACTGTCGATGGTAGGTTCTGCGCCTACCATGGTTGTAACGGGTAACGGGGAATCAGGGTTCGATTCCGG
>NW_025727027.1:50000-52182 GCF_021461385.2 Schistocerca piceifrons | reverse complement strand
ACAACATGGCGTTAGAGGTTAGGGGACAACATGGGTTAGGTTTAGGGGACAACATTGGGTTAGGTTAAGGCACAACATGGGTTAGGTTAAGGCACAACATGGGTTAGGTTAAGGGCACAACATGGGTTAGGTTAGGGCACAACATGGGTTAGGTTAGGGCACAACATGGGTTAGGTTAGGGGACAACATGGGTTAGGTTAGGGCACAACATGGGTTAGGTTAAGGGCACAACATGGGTCTTAGGTTAGGGCACAACATGGGTTAGGTTAGGCACAACATGGGTAGGTTAGGACAACATGGGTTAGGTTAGGGGACAACATGGGTTAGGTTAGGACAACATGGGTTAGGTTAGGGGACAACATGGGTTAGGTTAGGGGACAACATGGGTTAGAGGTTAGGGGACAACATGGGTTAGGTTAGGGGACAACATGGGTTAGGTTAGGGACAACATGGGTTAGGTTAGGGGACAACATGGGTTAGGTTAGGGACAACATGGGTTAGGTTAGGGGACAACATGGGTTAGGTTAAGGCACAACATGGGTTAGGTTAGGGGACAACATGGGTTAGGTTAGGGGACAACATGGGTTAGGTTAGGGGACAACATGGGTTAGGTTAGGGGACAACATGGGTTAGGTTAGGCACAACATGGGTTAGGTTAGGGGACAACATGGGTTAGGTTAAGGCACAACATGGGTTAGGTTAGGGGACAACATGGGTTAGGTTAGGGGACAACATGGGTTAGGTTAAGGCACAACATGGGTTAGGTTAAGGGCACAACCATGGGTTAGGTTAAGGCACAACATGGGTTAGGTTAGGGGACAACATGGGTTAGGTTAGGGACAACTTGGGTTAGGTTAGGGGACAACATGGGTTAGGTTAAGGCACAACATGGGTTAGGTTAAGGCACAACATGGGTTAGGTTAGGGGACAACATGGGTTAGGTTAGGGGACAACATGGGTTAGGTTAGGGGACAACATGGGTTAGGTTAAGGCACAACATGGGTTAGGTTAGGGGACAACATGGGTTAGGTTAAGGCACAACATGGGTTAGGTTAGGGGACAACATGGGTTAGGTTAGGGGACAACATGGGTTAGGTTAAGGCACAACATGGGTTAGGTTAAGGCACAACATGGGTTAGGTTAAGGGACAACATGGGTTAGGTTAGGGGACAACTTGGGTTAGGTTAGGGGACAACATGGGTTAGGTTAAGGCACAACATGGGTTAGGTTAAGGCACAACATGGGTTAGGTTTAAGGTACAACATGGGTTAGGTTAAGGTACAACATGGGTTAGGTTAGGTTACACGTTGTTTGTAAGGAAAGGTGTGGGGGGGGGGGGGGGGGGGCGGGGCGGCAGGTTCGGTTCGATACGTGATTATAGTAAGTGAATGCTTGTGACATGATGAGATTTGTCACGTCAGGATGCACCTTTGGCTTATTAGAGGCGGCGCTCCAATTCTATGCTTGTGTCAGACCTGTGTCATTCTATGCTTGTGTCAGACCTGTGTCTTTGACTCATGTCATTGTTTGTGCGCTGTGACAGGAGGTACTATTGTGATGTTGGGTGCACCGTTGTATAGGACATGTGTGGGTGTTGGTGCCTTATCTGCGCAATGGTGGATGTCGAAAGGGTGGGATATTCTATTTTCCGCATGGACCTCCTGGTCTGGTTGTGATAGTGTGGATTGTGTAATGTGGCGGAGAGGATGCACTGGATGTTGTTCCATGCTGGTGCTTACATATTGTATGTGCGCCTGTTAGAAGCAGAGAGTGGTGCGTGATCAGAGTGTCTGGCTGACGTGTGGTTCCCATTGTGGGCAGACTCTTTCAGCATGTATACGGACAGTTGTATATATTTTCTGTAGTTTGATGGCTCTGCATTGATTACTAATCAGCGCCGTGTGTACGGGTAATCTGGTTCCAGTCCACAATGTTCTATCTGTGTACATTAGTGACAAAGACTCCCCCCATGCAGTGGGGCTCGGTCTGTTATAACTCTTCCGCGTAATATATTTGCCCCACGTTTTTGCGAGTGCGAGTGCGAGTGCAACGCGCATGGGGACCGACATGCTGATGGCTCGGTATCGGACGCCGTACAGTGAGCAACGCGATCGCGTCTCTCGCTCGTAAGTGGTACAGGTCGCGGCTCATGTATAGGGACAGCGGGAATGTCGCATATTGG
>NW_025727027.1:37500-45000 GCF_021461385.2 Schistocerca piceifrons | reverse complement strand
CTCAGATGGAGTTTACCACCCACTTGGAGCTGCACTCTCAAGCAACCCGACTCGAAGGAGAGGTCCCGCCGACGCTCGCACCGGCCGCTACGGGCCTGGCACCCTCTACGGGCCGTGGCCTCATTCAAGTTGGACTTGGGCTCGGCGCGAGGCGTCGGGGTAGTGGACCCTCCCAAACACCACATGCCACGACAGGCGGCAGCCTGCGGGGTTCGGTGCTGGACTCTTCCCTGTTCGCTCGCCGCTACTGGGGGAATCCTTGTTAGTTTCTTTTCCTCCGCTTAGTAATATGCTTAAATTCAGCGGGTAGTCTCGCCTGCTCTGAGGTCGTTGTACGAGGTGTCGCACGCCACACCGCCAGCCGGCTGTGCACGCTACCGAGAAAGTACCGGTATGCGAACCGCCAGGCGACGGGCGCGCATCGCACGTTTGAGGAGACGCGGCCGGCCCCACAGGCGGCCGCGACACTCCCAGGTCTGCGAAGCGGGGCAAACGCCGCGCGCTTCAGTATACGTAGCCGACCCTCAGCCAGACGTGGCCCGGGAACGGAATCCATGGACCGCAATGTGCGTTCGAAACGTCGATGTTCATGTGTCCTGCAGTTCACATGTCGACGCGCAATTTGCTGCGTTCTTCATCGACCCACGAGCCGAGTGATCCACCGTCCTGGGTGATCTTTTCTCAAGTTTCCGCCGTCTCTTTCGAGACGGTCGCATAGGCGGGAGTGAGGCGTGTGGCGGCCCCTGTTCCAGCGTTCTGTGTCCAACGGCCTCACGGCCGACGGGCGTCGTACGGCTCCACACCGGAGCGGACAGGCACTCGGGCGAAAGTCATTCAAAACCGGCGCCAGGCGCCAGGTGCCGCAGGCCAGCCGCTCCAGCGCTTCAGCGCTCGTACCACACAACATTGCCGCTAGTTTTGAGAGGCACGCGTGGTTCCGCACGCGGCGCACGGCTACTGCGAGCCGTACAGGTAGCGTGTTGCGCGACACGACACGCACATCGAAAGACATGCAGTCTAGTCGGTAATGATCCTTCCGCAGGTTCACCTACGGAAACCTTGTTACGACTTTTACTTCCTCTAAATGATCAAGTTTGGTCATCTTTCCGGTAGCATCGGCAACGACAGAGTCAATGCCGCGTACCAGTCCGAAGACCTCACTAAATCATTCAATCGGTAGTAGCGACGGGCGGTGTGTACAAAGGGCAGGGACGTAATCAACGCGAGCTTATGACTCGCGCTTACTGGGAATTCCTCGTTCATGGGGAACAATTGCAAGCCCCAATCCCTAGCACGAAGGAGGTTCAGCGGGTTACCCCGACCTTTCGGCCTAGGAAGACACGCTGATTCCTTCAGTGTAGCGCGCGTGCGGCCCAGAACATCTAAGGGCATCACAGACCTGTTATTGCTCAATCTCGTGCGGCTAGAAGCCGCCTGTCCCTCTAAGAAGAAAAGTAATCGCTGACAGCACGAAGGATGTCACGCGACTAGTTAGCAGGCTAGAGTCTCGTTCGTTATCGGAATTAACCAGACAAATCGCTCCACCAACTAAGAACGGCCATGCACCACCACCCACCGAATCAAGAAAGAGCTATCAATCTGTCAATCCTTCCGGTGTCCGGGCCTGGTGAGGTTTCCCGTGTTGAGTCAAATTAAGCCGCAGGCTCCACTCCTGGTGGTGCCCCTTCCGTCAATTCCTTTAAGTTTCAGCTTTGCAACCATACTTCCCCCGGAACCCAAAAGCTTTGGTTTCCCGGAGGCTGCCCGCCGAGTCATCGGAGGAACTGCGGCGGATCGCTGGCTGGCATCGTTTATGGTTAGAACTAGGGCGGTATCTGATCGCCTTCGAACCTCTAACTTTCGTTCTTGATTAATGAAAACATACTTGGCAAATGCTTTCGCTTCTGTTCGTCTTGCGACGATCCAAGAATTTCACCTCTAACGTCGCAATACGAATGCCCCCGCCTGTCCCTATTAATCATTACCTCGGGTTCCGAAAACCAACAAAATAGAACCGAGGTCCTATTCCATTATTCCATGCACACAGTATTCAGGCGGGCTTGCCTGCTTTAAGCACTCTAATTTGTTCAAAGTAAACGTGCCGGCCCACCGAGACACTCAATAAAGAGCACCCTGGTAGGATTTCAACGGGGTCCGCCTCGGGACGCACGAGCACGCACGGGGCGGTCGCACGCCTTCGGCTCGCCCCACCGGCAGGACGTCCCACGATACATGCCAGTTAAACACCGACGGGCGGTGAACCAACAGCGTGGGACACAAATCCAACTACGAGCTTTTTAACCGCAACAACTTTAATATACGCTATTGGAGCTGGAATTACCGCGGCTGCTGGCACCAGACTTGCCCTCCAATAGATACTCGTTAAAGGATTTAAAGTGTACTCATTCCGATTACGGGGCCTCGGATGAGTCCCGTATCGTTATTTTTCGTCACTACCTCCCCGTGCCGGGAGTGGGTAATTTGCGCGCCTGCTGCCTTCCTTGGATGTGGTAGCCGTTTCTCAGGCTCCCTCTCCGGAATCGAACCCTGATTCCCCGTTACCCGTTACAACCATGGTAGGCGCAGAACCTACCATCGACAGTTGATAAGGCAGACATTTGAAAGATGCGTCGCCGGTACGAGGACCGTGCGATCAGCCCAAAGTTATTCAGAGTCACCAAGGCAAACGGACCGGACGAGCCGACCGATTGGTTTTGATCTAATAAAAGCGTCCCTTCCATCTCTGGTCGGGACTCTGTTTGCATGTATTAGCTCTAGAATTACCACAGTGGGTACGATCTAAGGAACCATAACTGATTTAATGAGCCATTCGCGGTTTCACCTTAATGCGGCTTGTACTGAGACATGCATGGCTTAATCTTTGAGACAAGCATATGACTACTGGCAGGATCAACCAGGGAGCTGCGTCAACTAGAGCTGAGCAGCCGGCCGCCCGGGAGTGTGTCCCGGGGGCCCGCGCGAACACGCAAGCGTCCGCTCAATCATTCTGCAAACAGGAGGAGGCTGAGCTCCCCTGCACAATACACCTCGAAACCCTCTCAGGTCCCGGCGGCGCGCAGCGCCGTCCCAAGTACTTGGTCGGGTTCGAGAGAGGCGCAATCGCCCGGAGTTAGGCGAGTAGACGCTTTCGGTGCGACCACCCGTGCTCCCAACTGAGCTTGCCGCTGCCGACAGAGGCCCGGGAGCGTGCTGTCGTGGCATTGCCGGCGGGAGACAACACGCGCCACCTACGGTGACCGGCAGCTCCAACGCCAGCGCCACAGAAGGACAAAAGCCCCACTTGGGTGCCGAAGCGAACTCTCCCAGCACAGCGCACACGCCAACACATCCGCACAGCTGCGATACAAACCACCAGCGAGAACCGCTGGGGCGACCGAGCAGCAGACGGCGTCGCGGCGCCGAGCGCCGGGCGGCGGCGCATCCTCAACGCACACAGTCCTCAATCGGACCAGCACACTGCAGATGTCCACCGCGCTTCGCACCGGGCCCGCGAGGACCTACTTTGGCCGCACGGCGCCGCGCGCAGGGTGCGCCGGCGCGCAGCTGCGACGCCTGCCGCGTCCGTCGGCCGGCGCGCCTGCCACTGGCCGCCCCCACCAGCCGGCTGTAGCGCGTGCGCCCACGCACCGCGCGGCCAGCACGCCGGGAGGCGCCCCCTCACCGGCCGGGGACGGTCCCACCCAGCCACCGCCGCGTATCGCTTCACACCCAGATGCCGTTCAGTTTCGTCGGCATGGTGGGTATCGCTGGAACAACCGGTTAGTACCTCAACCTATCGTCGCCATCACCGATTCACCCCTAGCGAGAACAACCGCACCACAACGGGTTACCATTTCTTCATTTGCGTAACTTCACCAGAAAACGTAGGCGTCCATCGCCATTTGCAACTTCAACCATTATTGCATGCCTGTGTCAGGTGTCACGCCACACTACGTCTGCCCACATACACGCAACAAAATGTGCACGCCTAGACAATACGTGGAAGGTGGCCCCCGTACGTATGCGATGTCCATTGCTCGAACGACTGTCAACCGGCTTCTGTAGCATGTCGCAGATATGGAACGCGCTGCACCATGCCATCACGGTGTGTGAGGAAGACGACTAGGTCCGAATACATCAACAGACAGCTCATGCTGATCGCCATCCACGGCGTCCGTTCCTCCCACACGTCTCTATGGCGTACCACACTGCAATCCAGCTCTCATAGGGAGACGACACGTAGCTGCGTGCACAATATTTGCACTGTATGGTCCGCCGTTTTTGGGCGCAGTCGTTGTACGGTCACACATGTGCCACGATGTATCATTCAGTACATAAGGACGAATGTGCAGTACAGATTGTGGTTCACGCGTACGACATCAGCGGACAGTTGACACAGGCCGCACCACAACGTAGCCTGCGTACGTCGCATGCGAAGGGCATTGAACATGCAAACTTGTCACCAACCACCTTGCGAAGGCAGGGGGCAAGGTGGGGACGTGGGGAGAGGTGGGGGGGGGGGGGGGCGGCATGTACGCCCTGCTGCCATCCACATTACAGTGTACAGCAGGAGCATGTGGAAAGTCAGCAAGACTTGCAAGGTGTTTAACATGAAGCGATACACAGGGGAGCGGGCAGTGCGAGTAGCGAACTATATTGCGAGGGTTGCGGGTGGGCAACACTACACTAATTGAACGAGTCGTATAACAATTACAGAGCAGGTTTAGGCGACAACGTGGGTTACGATAGGCGACAACGTGGGTTACGTTAGGGGACAACGTGGGTTACGTTAGGGGACAACGTGGGTTACGTTAGGGGACAACGTGGGTTACGTTAGGGGACAACGTGGGTTACGTTAGGGGACAACGTGGGTTACGTTAGGGGACAACGTGGGTTACGTTAGGGGACAACGTGGGTTAGGTTAAGGCACAACATGGGTTAGGTTAAGGCACAACATGGGTTAGGTTAAGGCACAACATGGGTTAGGTTAAGGCACAACATGGGTTAGGTTAAGGCACAACATGGGTTAGGTTACGGCACAACATGGGTTAGGTTACGGCACAACATGGGTTAGGTTAAGGCACAACATGGGTTAGGTTAGGGGACAACATGGGTTAGGTTAGGGGACAACATGGGTTAGGTTAAGGCACAACATGGGTTAGGTTAAGGCACAACATGGGTTAGGTTAGGGGACAACATGGGTTAGGTTAGGGCACAACATGGGTTAGGTTAGGGGACAACATGGGTTAGGTTAGGGGACAACATGGGTTAGGTTAGGGGACAACATGGGTTAGGTTAGGGGACAACATGGGTTAGGTTAGGGGACAACATGGGTTAGGTTAGGGGACAACATGGGTTAGGTTAGGGGACAACATGGGTTAGGTTAGGGGACAACATGGGTTAGGTTAAGGCACAACATGGGTTAGGTTAGGGACAACATGGGTTAGGTTAGGGGACAACATGGGTTAGGTTAGGGGACAACATGGGTTAGGTTAGGGGACAACATGGGTTAGGTTAGGGGACAACATGGGTTAGGTTAAGGCACAACATGGGTTAGGTTAGGGCACAACATGGGTTAGGTTAGGGCACAACATGGGTTAGGTTAGGGCACAACATGGGTTAGGTTAGGGGACAACATGGGTTAGGTTAGGGGACAACATGGGTTAGGTTAGGGGACAACATGGGTTAGGTTAGGGGACAACATGGGTTAGGTTAGGGGACAACATGGGTTAGGTTAGGGGACAACATGGGTTAGGTTAGGGGACAACATGGGTTAGGTTAGGGGACAACATGGGTTAGGTTAGGGGACAACAAGGGTTAGGTTAGGGACAACATGGGTTAGGTTAAGGCACAACATGGGTTAGGTTAAGGCACAACATGGGTTAGGTTAGGGGACAACATGGGTTAGGTTAGGGGACAACATGGGTTAGGTTAGGGGACAACATGGGTTAGGTTAAGGCACAACATGGGTTAGGTTAGGGGACAACATGGGTTAGGTTAAGGCACAACATGGGTTAGGTTAGGGGACAACATGGGTTAGGTTAGGGGACAACATGGGTTAGGTTAAGGCACAACATGGGTTAGGTTAAGGCACAACATGGGTTAGGTTAAGGCACAACATGGGTTAGGTTAGGGACAACATGGGTTAGGTTAGGGGACAACTTGGGTTAGGTTAGGGGACAACATGGGTTAGGTTAAGGCACAACATGGGTTAGGTTAAGGCACAACATGGGTTAGGTTAGGGGACAACATGGGTTAGGTTAGGGGACAACATGGGTTAGGTTAGGGGACAACATGGGTTAGGTTAAGGCACAACATGGGTTAGGTTAGGGGGACAACATGGGTTAGGTTAAGGCACAACATGGGTTAGGTTAGGGGACAACATGGGTTAGGTTAGGGACAACATGGGTTAGGTTAAGGCACAACATGGGTTAGGTTAAGGCACAACATGGGTTAGGTTAAGGGACAACATGGGTTAGGTTAGGGGACAACTTGGGTTAGGTTAGGGGACAACATGGGTTAGGTTAAGGCACAACATGGGTTAGGTTAAGGCACAACATGGGTTAGGTTAAGGTACAACATGGGTTAGGTTAAGGTACAACATGGGTTAGGTTAGGTTACACGTTGTTGTAAGGAAAGGTGTGGGGGGGGGGGGGGGGGGCGGGGCGGCAGGTTCGTTGATAGTGATTATAGTAAGTGAATGCTTGTGACATGATGAGATTTGTCACGTCAGGATGCACCTTTGGCTTATTAGAGGCGGCGCTCCAATTCTATGCTTGTGTCAGACCTGTGTCTTTGACTCATGTCATTGTTTGTGCGCTGTGACAGGAGGTACTATTGTGATGTTGGGTGCACCGTTGTATAGGACATGTGTGGGTGTTGGTGCCTTATCTGCGCAATGGTGGATGTCGAAAGGGTGGGATATTCTATTTTCCGCATGGACCTCCTGGTCTGGTTGTGATAGTGTGGATTGTGTAATGTGGCGGAGAGGATGCACTGGATGTTGTTCCATGCTGGTGCTTACATATTGTATGTGCGCCTGTTAGAAGCAGAGAGTGGTGCGTGATCAGAGTGTCTGGCTGACGTGTGGTTCCCATTGTGGGCAGACTCTTTCAGCATGTATACGGACAGTTGTATATATTTTCTGTAGTTTGATGGCTCTGCATTGATTACTAATCAGCGCCGTGTGTACGGGTAATCTGGTTCCAGTCCACAATGTTCTATCTGTGTACATTAGTGACAAAGACTCCCCCCATGCAGTGGGGCTCGGTCTGTTATAACTCTTCCGCGTAATATATTTGCCCCACGTTTTTGCGAGTGCGAGTGCGAGTGCAACGCGCATGGGGACCGACATGCTGATGGCTCGGTATCGGACGCCGTACAGTGAGCAACGCGATCGCGTCTCTCGCTCGTAAGTGGTACAGGTCGCGGCTCATGTATAGGGACAGCGGGAATGTCGCATATTGGAAATAACTCTTCATGAAACGCAAGTTATAGGGG
>NW_025727027.1:25000-32500 GCF_021461385.2 Schistocerca piceifrons | reverse complement strand
CTCAAGCAACCCGACTCGAAGGAGAGGTCCCGCCGACGCTCGCACCGGCCGCTACGGGCCTGGCACCCTCTACGGGCCGTGGCCTCATTCAAGTTGGACTTGGGCTCGGCGCGAGGCGTCGGGGTAGTGGACCCTCCCAAACACCACATGCCACGACAGGCGGCAGCCTGCGGGGTTCGGTGCTGGACTCTTCCCTGTTCGCTCGCCGCTACTGGGGGAATCCTTGTTAGTTTCTTTTCCTCCGCTTAGTAATATGCTTAAATTCAGCGGGTAGTCTCGCCTGCTCTGAGGTCGTTGTACGAGGTGTCGCACGCCACACCGCCAGCCGGCTGTGCACGCTACCGAGAAAGTACCGGTATGCGAACCGCCAGGCGACGGGCGCGCATCGCACGTTTGAGGAGACGCGGCCGGCCCCACAGGCGGCCGCGACACTCCCAGGTCTGCGAAGCGGGGCAAACGCCGCGCGCTTCAGTATACGTAGCCGACCCTCAGCCAGACGTGGCCCGGGAACGGAATCCATGGACCGCAATGTGCGTTCGAAACGTCGATGTTCATGTGTCCTGCAGTTCACATGTCGACGCGCAATTTGCTGCGTTCTTCATCGACCCACGAGCCGAGTGATCCACCGTCCTGGGTGATCTTTTCTCAAGTTTCCGCCGTCTCTTTCGAGACGGTCGCATAGGCGGGAGTGAGGCGTGTGGCGGCCCCTGTTCCAGCGTTCTGTGTCCAACGGCCTCACGGCCGACGGGCGTCGTACGGCTCCACACCGGAGCGGACAGGCACTCGGGCGAAAGTCATTCAAAACCGGCGCCAGGCGCCAGGTGCCGCAGGCCAGCCGCTCCAGCGCTTCAGCGCTCGTACCACACAACATTGCCGCTAGTTTTGAGAGGCACGCGTGGTTCCGCACGCGGCGCACGGCTACTGCGAGCCGTACAGGTAGCGTGTTGCGCGACACGACACGCACATCGAAAGACATGCAGTCTAGTCGGTAATGATCCTTCCGCAGGTTCACCTACGGAAACCTTGTTACGACTTTTACTTCCTCTAAATGATCAAGTTTGGTCATCTTTCCGGTAGCATCGGCAACGACAGAGTCAATGCCGCGTACCAGTCCGAAGACCTCACTAAATCATTCAATCGGTAGTAGCGACGGGCGGTGTGTACAAAGGGCAGGGACGTAATCAACGCGAGCTTATGACTCGCGCTTACTGGGAATTCCTCGTTCATGGGGAACAATTGCAAGCCCCAATCCCTAGCACGAAGGAGGTTCAGCGGGTTACCCCGACCTTTCGGCCTAGGAAGACACGCTGATTCCTTCAGTGTAGCGCGCGTGCGGCCCAGAACATCTAAGGGCATCACAGACCTGTTATTGCTCAATCTCGTGCGGCTAGAAGCCGCCTGTCCCTCTAAGAAGAAAAGTAATCGCTGACAGCACGAAGGATGTCACGCGACTAGTTAGCAGGCTAGAGTCTCGTTCGTTATCGGAATTAACCAGACAAATCGCTCCACCAACTAAGAACGGCCATGCACCACCACCCACCGAATCAAGAAAGAGCTATCAATCTGTCAATCCTTCCGGTGTCCGGGCCTGGTGAGGTTTCCCGTGTTGAGTCAAATTAAGCCGCAGGCTCCACTCCTGGTGGTGCCCTTCCGTCAATTCCTTTAAGTTTCAGCTTTGCAACCATACTTCCCCCGGAACCCAAAAGCTTTGGTTTCCCGGAGGCTGCCCGCCGAGTCATCGGAGGAACTGCGGCGGATCGCTGGCTGGCATCGTTTATGGTTAGAACTAGGGCGGTATCTGATCGCCTTCGAACCTCTAACTTTCGTTCTTGATTAATGAAAACATACTTGGCAAATGCTTTCGCTTCTGTTCGTCTTGCGACGATCCAAGAATTTCACCTCTAACGTCGCAATACGAATGCCCCCGCCTGTCCCTATTAATCATTACCTCGGGTTCCGAAAACCAACAAAATAGAACCGAGGTCCTATTCCATTATTCCATGCACACAGTATTCAGGCGGGCTTGCCTGCTTTAAGCACTCTAATTTGTTCAAAGTAAACGTGCCGGCCCACCGAGACACTCAATAAAGAGCACCCTGGTAGGATTTCAACGGGGTCCGCCTCGGGACGCACGAGCACGCACGGGGCGGTCGCACGCCTTCGGCTCGCCCCACCGGCAGGACGTCCCACGATACATGCCAGTTAAACACCGACGGGCGGTGAACCAACAGCGTGGGACACAAATCCAACTACGAGCTTTTTAACCGCAACAACTTTAATATACGCTATTGGAGCTGGAATTACCGCGGCTGCTGGCACCAGACTTGCCCTCCAATAGATACTCGTTAAAGGATTTAAAGTGTACTCATTCCGATTACGGGGCCTCGGATGAGTCCCGTATCGTTATTTTTCGTCACTACCTCCCCGTGCCGGGAGTGGGTAATTTGCGCGCCTGCTGCCTTCCTTGGATGTGGTAGCCGTTTCTCTCAGGCTCCCTCTCCGGAATCGAACCCTGATTCCCCGTTACCCGTTACAACCATGGTAGGCGCAGAACCTACCATCGACAGTTGATAAGGCAGACATTTGAAAGATGCGTCGCCGGTACGAGGACCGTGCGATCAGCCCAAAGTTATTCAGAGTCACCAAGGCAAACGGACCGGACGAGCCGACCGATTGGTTTTGATCTAATAAAAGCGTCCCTTCCATCTCTGGTCGGGACTCTGTTTGCATGTATTAGCTCTAGAATTACCACAGTTATCCAAGTAACGTGGGTACGATCTAAGGAACCATAACTGATTTAATGAGCCATTCGCGGTTTCACCTTAATGCGGCTTGTACTGAGACATGCATGGCTTAATCTTTGAGACAAGCATATGACTACTGGCAGGATCAACCAGGGAGCTGCGTCAACTAGAGCTGAGCAGCCGGCCGCCCGGGAGTGTGTCCCGGGGGCCCGCGCGAACACGCAAGCGTCCGCTCAATCATTCTGCAAACAGGAGGAGGCTGAGCTCCCCTGCACAATACACCTCGAAACCCTCTCAGGTCCCGGCGGCGCGCAGCGCCGTCCCAAGTACTTGGTCGGGTTCGAGAGAGGCGCAATCGCCCGGAGTTAGGCGAGTAGACGCTTTCGGTGCGACCACCCGTGCTCCCAACTGAGCTTGCCGCTGCCGACAGAGGCCCGGGAGCGTGCTGTCGTGGCATTGCCGGCGGGAGACAACACGCGCCACCTACGGTGACCGGCAGCTCCAACGCCAGCGCCACAGAAGGACAAAAGCCCCACTTGGGTGCCGAAGCGAACTCTCCCAGCACAGCGCACACGCCAACACATCCGCACAGCTGCGATACAAACCACCAGCGAGAACCGCTGGGGCGACCGAGCAGCAGACGGCGTCGCGGCGCCGAGCGCCGGGCGGCGGCGCATCCTCAACGCACACAGTCCTCAATCGGACCAGCACACTGCAGATGTCCACCGCGCTTCGCACCGGGCCCGCGAGGACCTACTTTGGCCGCACGGCGCCGCGCGCAGGGTGCGCCGGCGCGCAGCTGCGACGCCTGCCGCGTCCGTCGGCCGGCGCGCCTGCCACTGGCCGCCCCCACCAGCCGGCTGTAGCGCGTGCGCCCACGCACCGCGCGGCCAGCACGCCGGGAGGCGCCCCCTCACCGGCCGGGGACGGTCCCACCCAGCCACCGCCGCGTATCGCTTCACACCCAGATGCCGTTCAGTTTCGTCGGCATGGTGGGTATCGCTGGAACAACCGGTTAGTACCTCAACCTATCGTCGCCATCACCGATTCACCCCTAGCGAGAACAACCGCACCACAACGGGTTACCATTTCTTCATTTGCGTAACTTCACCAGAAAACGTAGGCGTCCATCGCCATTTGCAACTTCAACCATTATTGCATGCCTGTGTCAGGTGTCACGCCACACTACGTCTGCCCACATACACGCAACAAAATGTGCACGCCTAGACAATACGTGGAAGGTGGCCCCCGTACGTATGCGATGTCCATTGCTCGAACGACTGTCAACCGGCTTCTGTAGCATGTCGCAGATATGGAACGCGCTGCACCATGCCATCACGGTGTGTGAGGAGAGACGACTAGGTCCGAATACATCAACAGACAGCTCATGCTGATCGCCATCCACGGCGTCCGTTCCTCCCACACGTCTCTATGGCGTACCACACTGCAATCCAGCTCTCATAGGGAGACGACACGTAGCTGCGTGCACAATATTTGCACTGTATGGTCCGCCGTTTTTGGGCGCAGTCGTTGTACGGTCACACATGTGCCACGATGTATCATTCAGTACATAAGGACGAATGTGCAGTACAGATTGTGGTTCACGCGTACGACATCAGCGGACAGTTGACACAGGCCGCACCACAACGTAGCCTGCGTACGTCGCATGCGAAGGGCATTGAACATGCAAACTTGTCACCAACCACCTTGCGAAGGCAGGGGGCAAGGTGGGGACGTGGGGAGAGGTGGGGGGGGGGGGGGGGGCGGCATGTACGCCCTGCTGCCATCCACATTACAGTGTACAGCAGGAGCATGTGGAAAGTCAGCAAGACTTGCAAGGTGTTTAACATGAAGCGATACACAGGGGAGCGGGCAGTGCGAGTAGCGAACTATATTGCGAGGGTTGCGGGTGGGCAACACTACACTAATTGAACGAGTCGTATAACAATTACAGAGCAGGTTTAGGCGACAACGTGGGTTACGATAGGCGACAACGTGGGTTACGTTAGGGGACAACGTGGGTTACGTTAGGGGACAACGTGGGTTACGTTAGGGGACAACGTGGGTTACGTTAGGGGACAACGTGGGTTACGTTAGGGGACAACGTGGGTTACGTTAGGGGACAACGTGGGTTACGTTAGGGGACAACGTGGGTTAGGTTAAGGCACAACATGGGTTAGGTTAAGGCACAACATGGGTTAGGTTAAGGCACAACATGGGTTAGGTTAAGGCACAACATGGGTTAGGTTAAGGCACAACATGGGTTAGGTTACGGCACAACATGGGTTAGGTTAAGGCACAACATGGGTTAGGTTAGGGGACAACATGGGTTAGGTTAGGGGACAACATGGGTTAGGTTAAGGCACAACATGGGTTAGGTTAAGGCACAACATGGGTTAGGTTAGGGGACAACATGGGTTAGGTTAGGGCACAACATGGGTTAGGTTAGGGGACAACATGGGTTAGGTTAGGGGACAACATGGGTTAGGTTAGGGGACAACATGGGTTAGGTTAGGGGACAACATGGGTTAGGTTAGGGGACAACATGGGTTAGGTTAGGGGACAACATGGGTTAGGTTAGGGGACAACATGGGTTAGGTTAGGGGACAACATGGGTTAGGTTAAGGCACAACATGGGTTAGGTTAGGGGACAACATGGGTTAGGTTAGGGGACAACATGGGTTAGGTTAGGGGACAACATGGGTTAGGTTAGGGGACAACATGGGTTAGGTTAGGGGACAACATGGGTTAGGTTAAGGCACAACATGGGTTAGGTTAGGGCACAACATGGGTTAGGTTAGGGCACAACATGGGTTAGGTTAGGGCACAACATGGGTTAGGTTAGGGGACAACATGGGTTAGGTTAGGGGACAACATGGGTTAGGTTAGGGGACAACATGGGTTAGGTTAGGGGACAACATGGGTTAGGTTAGGGGACAACATGGGTTAGGTTAGGGGACAACATGGGTTAGGTTAGGGGACAACATGGGTTAGGTTAGGGGACAACATGGGTTAGGTTAGGGGACAACATGGGTTAGGTTAGGGGACAACATGGGTTAGGTTAAGGCACAACATGGGTTAGGTTAAGGCACAACATGGGTTAGGTTAGGGGACAACATGGGTTAGGTTAGGGGACAACATGGGTTAGGTTAGGGGACAACATGGGTTAGGTTAAGGCACAACATGGGTTAGGTTAGGGGACAACATGGGTTAGGTTAAGGCACAACATGGGTTAGGTTAGGGGGACAACATGGGTTAGGTTAGGGGACAACATGGGTTAGGTTAAGGCACAACATGGGTTAGGTTAAGGCACAACATGGGTTAGGTTAAGGCACAACATGGGTTAGGTTAGGGGACAACATGGGTTAGGTTAGGGGACAACTTGGGTTAGGTTACGGGGACAACATGGGTTAGGTTAAGGCACAACATGGGTTAGGTTAAGGCACAACATGGGTTAGGTTAGGGGACAACATGGGTTAGGTTAGGGGACAACATGGGTTAGGTTAGGGGACAACATGGGTTAGGTTAAGGCACAACATGGGTTAGGTTAGGGGACAACATGGGTTAGGTTAAGGCACAACATGGGTTAGGTTAGGGGACAACATGGGTTAGGTTAGGGGACAACATGGGTTAGGTTAAGGCACAACATGGGTTAGGTTAAGGCACAACATGGGTTAGGTTAAGGGACAACATGGGTAGGTTAGGGGACAACTTGGGTTAGGTTAGGGGACAACATGGGTTAGGTTAAGGCACAACATGGGTTAGGTTAAGGCACAACATGGGTTAGGTTAAGGTACAACATGGGTTAGGTTAAGGTACAACATGGGTTAGGTTAGGTTACACGTTGTTGTAAGGAAAGGTGTGGGGGGGGGGGGGGGGGCGGGGCGGCAGGTTCGTTGATAGTGATTATAGTAAGTGAATGCTTGTGACATGATGAGATTTGTCACGTCAGGATGCACCTTTGGCTTATTAGAGGCGGCGCTCCAATTCTATGCTTGTGTCAGACCTGTGTCTTTGACTCATGTCATTGTTTGTGCGCTGTGACAGGAGGTACTATTGTGATGTTGGGTGCACCGTTGTATAGGACATGTGTGGGTGTTGGTGCCTTATCTGCGCAATGGTGGATGTCGAAAGGGTGGGATATTCTATTTTCCGCATGGACCTCCTGGTCTGGTTGTGATAGTGTGGATTGTGTAATGTGGCGGAGAGGATGCACTGGATGTTGTTCCATGCTGGTGCTTACATATTGTATGTGCGCCTGTTAGAAGCAGAGAGTGGTGCGTGATCAGAGTGTCTGGCTGACGTGTGGTTCCCATTGTGGGCAGACTCTTTCAGCATGTATACGGACAGTTGTATATATTTTCTGTAGTTTGATGGCTCTGCATTGATTACTAATCAGCGCCGTGTGTACGGGTAATCTGGTTCCAGTCCACAATGTTCTATCTGTGTACATTAGTGACAAAGACTCCCCCCATGCAGTGGGGCTCGGTCTGTTATAACTCTTCCGCGTAATATATTTGCCCCACGTTTTTGCGAGTGCGAGTGCGAGTGCAACGCGCATGGGGACCGACATGCTGATGGCTCGGTATCGGACGCCGTACAGTGAGCAACGCGATCGCGTCTCTCGCTCGTAAGTGGTACAGGTCGCGGCTCATGTATAGGGACAGCGGGAATGTCGCATATTGGAAATAACTCTTCATGAAACGCAAGTTATAGGGGTGGATTGCACTTTACGAGTGCGGGAAACGTCCGCCGT
>NW_025727027.1:12500-20000 GCF_021461385.2 Schistocerca piceifrons | reverse complement strand
GCTCGCACCGGCCGCTACGGGCCTGGCACCCTCTACGGGCCGTGGCCTCATTCAAGTTGGACTTGGGCTCGGCGCGAGGCGTCGGGGTAGTGGACCCTCCCAAACACCACATGCCACGACAGGCGGCAGCCTGCGGGGTTCGGTGCTGGACTCTTCCCTGTTCGCTCGCCGCTACTGGGGGAATCCTTGTTAGTTTCTTTTCCTCCGCTTAGTAATATGCTTAAATTCAGCGGGTAGTCTCGCCTGCTCTGAGGTCGTTGTACGAGGTGTCGCACGCCACACCGCCAGCCGGCTGTGCACGCTACCGAGAAAGTACGCGGTATGCGAACCGCCAGGCGACGGGCGCGCATCGCACGTTTGAGGAGACGCGGCCGGCCCCACAGGCGGCCGCGACACTCCCAGGTCTGCGAAGCGGGGCAAACGCCGCGCGCTTCAGTATACGTAGCCGACCCTCAGCCAGACGTGGCCCGGGAACGGAATCCATGGACCGCAATGTGCGTTCGAAACGTCGATGTTCATGTGTCCTGCAGTTCACATGTCGACGCGCAATTTGCTGCGTTCTTCATCGACCCACGAGCCGAGTGATCCACCGTCCTGGGTGATCTTTTCTCAAGTTTCCGCCGTCTCTTTCGAGACGGTCGCATAGGCGGGAGTGAGGCGTGTGGCGGCCCCTGTTCCAGCGTTCTGTGTCCAACGGCCTCACGGCCGACGGGCGTCGTACGGCTCCACACCGGAGCGGACAGGCACTCGGGCGAAAGTCATTCAAAACCGGCGCCAGGCGCCAGGTGCCGCAGGCCAGCCGCTCCAGCGCTTCAGCGCTCGTACCACACAACATTGCCGCTAGTTTTGAGAGGCACGCGTGGTTCCGCACGCGGCGCACGGCTACTGCGAGCCGTACAGGTAGCGTGTTGCGCGACACGACACGCACATCGAAAGACATGCAGTCTAGTCGGTAATGATCCTTCCGCAGGTTCACCTACGGAAACCTTGTTACGACTTTTACTTCCTCTAAATGATCAAGTTTGGTCATCTTTCCGGTAGCATCGGCAACGACAGAGTCAATGCCGCGTACCAGTCCGAAGACCTCACTAAATCATTCAATCGGTAGTAGCGACGGGCGGTGTGTACAAAGGGCAGGGACGTAATCAACGCGAGCTTATGACTCGCGCTTACTGGGAATTCCTCGTTCATGGGGAACAATTGCAAGCCCCAATCCCTAGCACGAAGGAGGTTCAGCGGGTTACCCCGACCTTTCGGCCTAGGAAGACACGCTGATTCCTTCAGTGTAGCGCGCGTGCGGCCCAGAACATCTAAGGGCATCACAGACCTGTTATTGCTCAATCTCGTGCGGCTAGAAGCCGCCTGTCCCTCTAAGAAGAAAAGTAATCGCTGACAGCACGAAGGATGTCACGCGACTAGTTAGCAGGCTAGAGTCTCGTTCGTTATCGGAATTAACCAGACAAATCGCTCCACCAACTAAGAACGGCCATGCACCACCACCCACCGAATCAAGAAAGAGCTATCAATCTGTCAATCCTTCCGGTGTCCGGGCCTGGTGAGGTTTCCCGTGTTGAGTCAAATTAAGCCGCAGGCTCCACTCCTGGTGGTGCCCTTCCGTCAATTCCTTTAAGTTTCAGCTTTGCAACCATACTTCCCCCGGAACCCAAAAGCTTTGGTTTCCCGGAGGCTGCCCGCCGAGTCATCGGAGGAACTGCGGCGGATCGCTGGCTGGCATCGTTTATGGTTAGAACTAGGGCGGTATCTGATCGCCTTCGAACCTCTAACTTTCGTTCTTGATTAATGAAAACATACTTGGCAAATGCTTTCGCTTCTGTTCGTCTTGCGACGATCCAAGAATTTCACCTCTAACGTCGCAATACGAATGCCCCCGCCTGTCCCTATTAATCATTACCTCGGGTTCCGAAAACCAACAAAATAGAACCGAGGTCCTATTCCATTATTCCATGCACACAGTATTCAGGCGGGCTTGCCTGCTTTAAGCACTCTAATTTGTTCAAAGTAAACGTGCCGGCCCACCGAGACACTCAATAAAGAGCACCCTGGTAGGATTTCAACGGGGTCCGCCTCGGGACGCACGAGCACGCACGGGGCGGTCGCACGCCTTCGGCTCGCCCCACCGGCAGGACGTCCCACGATACATGCCAGTTAAACACCGACGGGCGGTGAACCAACAGCGTGGGACACAAATCCAACTACGAGCTTTTTAACCGCAACAACTTTAATATACGCTATTGGAGCTGGAATTACCGCGGCTGCTGGCACCAGACTTGCCCTCCAATAGATACTCGTTAAAGGATTTAAAGTGTACTCATTCCGATTACGGGGCCTCGGATGAGTCCCGTATCGTTATTTTTCGTCACTACCTCCCCGTGCCGGGAGTGGGTAATTTGCGCGCCTGCTGCCTTCCTTGGATGTGGTAGCCGTTTCTCAGGCTCCCTCTCCGGAATCGAACCCTGATTCCCCGTTACCCGTTACAACCATGGTAGGCGCAGAACCTACCATCGACAGTTGATAAGGCAGACATTTGAAAGATGCGTCGCCGGTACGAGGACCGTGCGATCAGCCCAAAGTTATTCAGAGTCACCAAGGCAAACGGACCGGACGAGCCGACCGATTGGTTTTGATCTAATAAAAGCGTCCCTTCCATCTCTGGTCGGGACTCTGTTTGCATGTATTAGCTCTAGAATTACCACAGTTATCCAAGTAACGTGGGTACGATCTAAGGAACCATAACTGATTTAATGAGCCATTCGCGGTTTCACCTTAATGCGGCTTGTACTGAGACATGCATGGCTTAATCTTTGAGACAAGCATATGACTACTGGCAGGATCAACCAGGGAGCTGCGTCAACTAGAGCTGAGCAGCCGGCCGCCCGGGAGTGTGTCCCGGGGGCCCGCGCGAACACGCAAGCGTCCGCTCAATCATTCTGCAAACAGGAGGAGGCTGAGCTCCCCTGCACAATACACCTCGAAACCCTCTCAGGTCCCGGCGGCGCGCAGCGCCGTCCCAAGTACTTGGTCGGGTTCGAGAGAGGCGCAATCGCCCGGAGTTAGGCGAGTAGACGCTTTCGGTGCGACCACCCGTGCTCCCAACTGAGCTTGCCGCTGCCGACAGAGGCCCGGGAGCGTGCTGTCGTGGCATTGCCGGCGGGAGACAACACGCGCCACCTACGGTGACCGGCAGCTCCAACGCCAGCGCCACAGAAGGACAAAAGCCCCACTTGGGTGCCGAAGCGAACTCTCCCAGCACAGCGCACACGCCAACACATCCGCACAGCTGCGATACAAACCACCAGCGAGAACCGCTGGGGCGACCGAGCAGCAGACGGCGTCGCGGCGCCGAGCGCCGGGCGGCGGCGCATCCTCAACGCACACAGTCCTCAATCGGACCAGCACACTGCAGATGTCCACCGCGCTTCGCACCGGGCCCGCGAGGACCTACTTTGGCCGCACGGCGCCGCGCGCAGGGTGCGCCGGCGCGCAGCTGCGACGCCTGCCGCGTCCGTCGGCCGGCGCGCCTGCCACTGGCCGCCCCCACCAGCCGGCTGTAGCGCGTGCGCCCACGCACCGCGCGGCCAGCACGCCGGGAGGCGCCCCCTCACCGGCCGGGGACGGTCCCACCCAGCCACCGCCGCGTATCGCTTCACACCCAGATGCCGTTCAGTTTCGTCGGCATGGTGGGTATCGCTGGAACAACCGGTTAGTACCTCAACCTATCGTCGCCATCACCGATTCACCCCTAGCGAGAACAACCGCACCACAACGGGTTACCATTTCTTCATTTGCGTAACTTCACCAGAAAACGTAGGCGTCCATCGCCATTTGCAACTTCAACCATTATTGCATGCCTGTGTCAGGTGTCACGCCACACTACGTCTGCCCACATACACGCAACAAAATGTGCACGCCTAGACAATACGTGGAAGGTGGCCCCCGTACGTATGCGATGTCCATTGCTCGAACGACTGTCAACCGGCTTCTGTAGCATGTCGCAGATATGGAACGCGCTGCACCATGCCATCACGGTGTGTGAGGAGAGACGACTAGGTCCGAATACATCAACAGACAGCTCATGCTGATCGCCATCCACGGCGTCCGTTCCTCCCACACGTCTCTATGGCGTACCACACTGCAATCCAGCTCTCATAGGGAGACGACACGTAGCTGCGTGCACAATATTTGCACTGTATGGTCCGCCGTTTTTGGGCGCAGTCGTTGTACGGTCACACATGTGCCACGATGTATCATTCAGTACATAAGGACGAATGTGCAGTACAGATTGTGGTTCACGCGTACGACATCAGCGGACAGTTGACACAGGCCGCACCACAACGTAGCCTGCGTACGTCGCATGCGAAGGGCATTGAACATGCAAACTTGTCACCAACCACCTTGCGAAGGCAGGGGCAAGGTGGGGACGTGGGGAGAGGTGGGGGGAGGGGGGGCGGCATGTACGCCCTGCTGCCATCCACATTACAGTGTACAGCAGGAGCATGTGGAAAGTCAGCAAGACTTGCAAGGTGTTTAACATGAAGCGATACACAGGGGAGCGGGCAGTGCGAGTAGCGAACTATATTGCGAGGGTTGCGGGTGGGCAACACTACACTAATTGAACGAGTCGGTATAACAATTACAGAGCAGGTTTAGGCGACAACGTGGGTTACGATAGGCGACAACGTGGTTACGTTAGGGGACAACGTGGGTTACGTTAGGGGACAACGTGGGTTACGTTAGGGGACAACGTGGGTTACGTTAGGGGACAACGTGGGTTACGTTAGGGGACAACGTGGGTTACGTTAGGGGACAACGTGGGTTACGTTAGGGGACAACGTGGGTTAGGTTAAGGCACAACATGGGTTAGGTTAAGGCACAACATGGGTTAGGTAAGGCACAACATGGGTTAGGTTAAGGCACAACATGGGTTAGGTTAAGGCACAACATGGGTTAGGTTACGGCACAACATGGGTTAGGTTAAGGCACAACATGGGTTAGGTTAGGGGACAACATGGGTTAGGTTAGGGGACAACATGGGTTAGGTTAAGGCACAACATGGGTTAGGTTAAGGCACAACATGGGTTAGGTTAGGGGACAACATGGGTTAGGTTAGGGCACAACATGGGTTAGGTTAGCGGACAACATGGGTTAGGTTAGGGACAACATGGGTTAGGTTAGGGGACAACATGGGTTAGGTTAGGGGACAACATGGGTTAGGTTAGGGGACAACATGGGTTAGGTTAGGGACAACATGGGTTAGGTTAGGGGACAACATGGGTTAGGTTAGGGGACAACATGGGTTAGGTTAAGGCACAACATGGGTTAGGTTAGGGGACAACATGGGTTAGGTTAGGGGACAACATGGGTAGGTTAGGGACAACATGGGTTAGGTTAGGGGACAACATGGGTTAGGTTAAGGCACAACATGGGTTAGGTTAGGGCACAACATGGGTTAGGTTAGGGCACAACATGGGTTAGGTTAGGGCACAACATGGGTTAGGTTAGGGGACAACATGGGTTAGGTTAGGGGACAACATGGGTTAGGTTAGGGGACAACATGGGTTAGGTTAGGGGACAACATGGGTTAGGTTAGGGGACAACATGGGTTAGGTTAGGGGACAACATGGGTTAGGTTAGGGGACAACATGGGTTAGGTTAGGGGACAACATGGGTTAGGTTAGGGACAACATGGGTTAGGTTAGGGGACAACATGGGTTAGGTTAAGGCACAACATGGGTTAGGTTAAGGCACAACATGGGTTAGGTTAGGGGACAACATGGGTTAGGTTAGGGGACAACATGGGTTAGGTTAGGGGACAACATGGGTTAGGTTAAGGCACAACATGGGTTAGGTTAGGGGACAACATGGGTTAGGTTAAGGCACAACATGGGTTAGGTTAGGGGACAACATGGGTTAGGTTAGGGGACAACATGGGTTAGGTTAGGCACAACATGGGTTAGGTTAAGGCACAACATGGGTTAGGTTAAGGCACAACATGGGTTAGGTTAGGGGACAACATGGTTAGGTTAGGGGACAACTTGGGTTAGGTTAGGGGACAACATGGGTTAGGTTAAGGCACAACATGGGTTAGGTTAAGGCACAACATGGGTTAGGTTAGGGGACAACATGGGTTAGGTTAGGGGACAACATGGGTTAGGTTAGGGGACAACATGGGTTAGGTTAAGGCCAACACATGGGTTAGGTTAGGGGACAACATGGGTTAGGTTAAGGCACAACATGGGTTAGGTTAGGGGACAACATGGGTTAGGTTAGGGGACAACATGGGTTAGGTTAAGGCACAACATGGGTTAGGTTAAGGCACAACATGGGTTAGGTTAAGGGACAACATGGTTAGGTTAGGGGACAACTTGGGTTAGGTTAGGGGACAACATGGGTTAGGTTAAGGCACAACATGGGTTAGGTTAAGGCACAACATGGGTTAGGTTAAGGTACAACATGGGTTAGGTTAAGGTACAACATGGGTTAGTTAGGTTACACGTTGTTGTAAGGAAAGGTGTGTGGCGGGGGGGGGGGGGGCGGGGCGGCAGGTTCGTTGATAGTGATTATAGTAAGTGAATGCTTGTGACATGATGAGATTTGTCACGTCAGGATGCACCTTTGGCTTATTAGAGGCGGCGCTCCAATTCTATGCTTGTGTCAGACCTGTGTCTTTGACTCATGTCATTGTTTGTGCGCTGTGACAGGAGGTACTATTGTGATGTTGGGTGCACCGTTGTATAGGACATGTGTGGGTGTTGGTGCCTTATCTGCGCAATGGTGGATGTCGAAAGGGTGGGATATTCTATTTTCCGCATGGACCTCCTGGTCTGGTTGTGATAGTGTGGATTGTGTAATGTGGCGGAGAGGATGCACTGGATGTTGTTCCATGCTGGTGCTTACATATTGTATGTGCGCCTGTTAGAAGCAGAGAGTGGTGCGTGATCAGAGTGTCTGGCTGACGTGTGGTTCCCATTGTGGGCAGACTCTTTCAGCATGTATACGGACAGTTGTATATATTTTCTGTAGTTTGATGGCTCTGCATTGATTACTAATCAGCGCCGTGTGTACGGGTAATCTGGTTCCAGTCCACAATGTTCTATCTGTGTACATTAGTGACAAAGACTCCCCCCATGCAGTGGGGCTCGGTCTGTTATAACTCTTCCGCGTAATATATTTGCCCCACGTTTTTGCGAGTGCGAGTGCGAGTGCAACGCGCATGGGGACCGACATGCTGATGGCTCGGTATCGGACGCCGTACAGTGAGCAACGCGATCGCGTCTCTCGCTCGTAAGTGGTACAGGTCGCGGCTCATGTATAGGGACAGCGGGAATGTCGCATATTGGAAATAACTCTTCATGAAACGCAAGTTATAGGGGTGGATTGCACTTTACGAGTGCGGGAAACGTCCGCCGTTCATCCGCTGGAGGTGCGCGTTTGGCGGTTGGGGTGGTCCACGAACGGGTGCGGGTGGAGTCATTGCCGGTC
>NW_025727027.1:0-7500 GCF_021461385.2 Schistocerca piceifrons | reverse complement strand
CGAGGCGTCGGGGTAGTGGACCCTCCCAAACACCACATGCCACGACAGGCGGCAGCCTGCGGGGTTCGGTGCTGGACTCTTCCCTGTTCGCTCGCCGCTACTGGGGGAATCCTTGTTAGTTTCTTTTCCTCCGCTTAGTAATATGCTTAAATTCAGCGGGTAGTCTCGCCTGCTCTGAGGTCGTTGTACGAGGTGTCGCACGCCACACCGCCAGCCGGCTGTGCACGCTACCGAGAAAGTACCGGTATGCGAACCGCCAGGCGACGGGCGCGCATCGCACGTTTGAGGAGACGCGGCCGGCCCCACAGGCGGCCGCGACACTCCCAGGTCTGCGAAGCGGGGCAAACGCCGCGCGCTTCAGTATACGTAGCCGACCCTCAGCCAGACGTGGCCCGGGAACGGAATCCATGGACCGCAATGTGCGTTCGAAACGTCGATGTTCATGTGTCCTGCAGTTCACATGTCGACGCGCAATTTGCTGCGTTCTTCATCGACCCACGAGCCGAGTGATCCACCGTCCTGGGTGATCTTTTCTCAAGTTTCCGCCGTCTCTTTCGAGACGGTCGCATAGGCGGGAGTGAGGCGTGTGGCGGCCCCTGTTCCAGCGTTCTGTGTCCAACGGCCTCACGGCCGACGGGCGTCGTACGGCTCCACACCGGAGCGGACAGGCACTCGGGCGAAAGTCATTCAAAACCGGCGCCAGGCGCCAGGTGCCGCAGGCCAGCCGCTCCAGCGCTTCAGCGCTCGTACCACACAACATTGCCGCTAGTTTTGAGAGGCACGCGTGGTTCCGCACGCGGCGCACGGCTACTGCGAGCCGTACAGGTAGCGTGTTGCGCGACACGACACGCACATCGAAAGACATGCAGTCTAGTCGGTAATGATCCTTCCGCAGGTTCACCTACGGAAACCTTGTTACGACTTTTACTTCCTCTAAATGATCAAGTTTGGTCATCTTTCCGGTAGCATCGGCAACGACAGAGTCAATGCCGCGTACCAGTCCGAAGACCTCACTAAATCATTCAATCGGTAGTAGCGACGGGCGGTGTGTACAAAGGGCAGGGACGTAATCAACGCGAGCTTATGACTCGCGCTTACTGGGAATTCCTCGTTCATGGGGAACAATTGCAAGCCCCAATCCCTAGCACGAAGGAGGTTCAGCGGGTTACCCCGACCTTTCGGCTAGGAAGACACGCTGATTCCTTCAGTGTAGCGCGCGTGCGGCCCAGAACATCTAAGGGCATCACAGACCTGTTATTGCTCAATCTCGTGCGGCTAGAAGCCGCCTGTCCCTCTAAGAAGAAAAGTAATCGCTGACAGCACGAAGGATGTCACGCGACTAGTTAGCAGGCTAGAGTCTCGTTCGTTATCGGAATTAACCAGACAAATCGCTCCACCAACTAAGAACGGCCATGCACCACCACCACCGAATCAAGAAAGAGCTATCAATCTGTCAATCCTTCCGGTGTCCGGGCCTGGTGAGGTTTCCCGTGTTGAGTCAAATTAAGCCGCAGGCTCCACTCCTGGTGGTGCCCTTCCGTCAATTCCTTTAAGTTTCAGCTTTGCAACCATACTTCCCCCGAACCCAAAAGCTTTGGTTTCCCGGAGGCTGCCCGCCGAGTCATCGGAGGAACTGCGGCGGATCGCTGGCTGGCATCGTTTATGGTTAGAACTAGGGCGGTATCTGATCGCCTTCGAACCTCTAACTTTCGTTCTTGATTAATGAAAACATACTTGGCAAATGCTTTCGCTTCTGTTCGTCTTGCGACGATCCAAGAATTTCACCTCTAACGTCGCAATACGAATGCCCCCGCCTGTCCCTATTAATCATTACCTCGGTTCCGAAAACCAACAAAATAGAACCGAGGTCCTATTCCATTATTCCATGCACACAGTATTCAGGCG
The DNA here is from genome assembly GCF_021461385.2 of Schistocerca piceifrons. Lineage (NCBI taxonomy): Eukaryota > Metazoa > Arthropoda > Insecta > Orthoptera > Acrididae > Schistocerca > Schistocerca piceifrons. The sequence continues at coordinate 5,595 of NW_025727027.1, read as the reverse complement.
GGCTTGCCTGCTTTAAGCACTCTAATTTGTTCAAAGTAAACGTGCCGCCCACCGAGACACTCAATAAAGAGCACCCTGGTAGGATTTCAACGGGGTCCGCCTCGGGACGCACGAGCACGCACGGGGCGGTCGCACGCCTTCGGCTCGCCCCACCGGCAGGACGTCCCACGATACATGCCAGTTAAACACCGACGGGCGGTGAACCAACAGCGTGGGACACAAATCCCAACTACGAGCTTTTTAACCGCAACAACTTTAATATACGCTATTGGAGCTGGAATTACCGCGGCTGCTGGCACCAGACTTGCCCTCCAATAGATACTCGTTAAAGGATTTAAAGTGTACTCATTCCGATTACGGGCCTCGGATGAGTCCCGTATCGTTATTTTTCGTCACTACCTCCCCGTGCGGGAGTGGGTAATTTGCGCGCCTGCTGCCTTCCTTGGATGTGGTAGCCGTTTCTCAGGCTCCCTCTCCGGAATCGAACCCTGATTCCCCGTTACCCGTTACAACCATGGTAGGCGCAGACCCTACCATCGACAGTTGATAAGGCAGACATTTGAAAGATGCGTCGCCGGTACGAGGACCGTGCGATCAGCCCAAAGTTATTCAGAGTCACCAAGGCAAACGGACCGGACGAGCCGACCGATTGGTTTTGATCTAATAAAAGCGTCCCTTCCATCTCTGGTCGGGACTCTGTTTGCATGTATTAGCTCTAGAATTACCACAGTTATCCAAGTAACGTGGGTACGATCTAAGGAACCATAACTGATTTAATGAGCCATTCGCGGTTTCACCTTAATGCGGCTTGTACTGAGACATGCATGGCTTAATCTTTGAGACAAGCATATGACTACTGGCAGGATCAACCAGGGAGCTGCGTCAACTAGAGCTGAGCAGCCGGCCGCCCGGGAGTGTGTCCCGGGGGCCCGCGCGAACACGCAAGCGTCCGCTCAATCATTCTGCAAACAGGAGGAGGCTGAGCTCCCCTGCACAATACACCTCGAAACCCTCTCAGGTCCGCGGCGCGCGCAGCGCCGTCCCAAGTACTTGGTCGGGTTCGAGAGAGGCGCAATCGCCCGGAGTTAGGCGAGTAGACGCTTTCGGTGCGACCACCCGTGCTCCCAACTGAGCTTGCCGCTGCCGACAGAGGCCCGGGAGCGTGCTGTCGTGGCATTGCCGGCGGGAGACAACACGCGCCACCTACGGTGACCGGCAGCTCCAACGCCAGCGCCACAGAAGGACAAAAGCCCCACTTGGGTGCCGAAGCGAACTCTCCCAGCACAGCGCACACGCCAACACATCCGCACAGCTGCGATACAAACCACCAGCGAGAACCGCTGGGGCGACCGAGCAGCAGACGGCGTCGCGGCGCCGAGCGCCGGGCGGCGGCGCATCCTCAACGCACACAGTCCTCAATCGGACCAGCACACTGCAGATGTCCACCGCGCTTCGCACCGGGCCCGCGAGGACCTACTTTGGCCGCACGGCGCCGCGCGCAGGGTGCGCCGGCGCGCAGCTGCGACGCCTGCCGCGTCCGTCGGCCGGCGCGCCTGCCACTGGCCGCCCCCACCAGCCGGCTGTAGCGCGTGCGCCCACGCACCGCGCGGCCAGCACGCCGGGAGGCGCCCCCTCACCGGCCGGGGACGGTCCCACCCAGCCACCGCCGCGTATCGCTTCACACCCAGATGCCGTTCAGTTTCGTCGGCATGGTGGGTATCGCTGGAACAACCGGTTAGTACCTCAACCTATCGTCGCCATCACCGATTCACCCCTAGCGAGAACAACCGCACCACAACGGGTTACCATTTCTTCATTTGCGTAACTTCACCAGAAAACGTAGGCGTCCATCGCCATTTGCAACTTCAACCATTATTGCATGCCTGTGTCAGGTGTCACGCCACACTACGTCTGCCCACATACACGCAACAAAATGTGCACGCCTAGACAATACGTGGAAGGTGGCCCCCGTACGTATGCGATGTCCATTGCTCGAACGACTGTCAACCGGCTTCTGTAGCATGTCGCAGATATGGAACGCGCTGCACCATGCCATCACGGTGTGTGAGGAGAGACGACTAGGTCCGAATACATCAACAGACAGCTCATGCTGATCGCCATCCACGGCGTCCGTTCCTCCCACACGTCTCTATGGCGTACCACACTGCAATCCAGCTCTCATAGGGAGACGACACGTAGCTGCGTGCACAATATTTGCACTGTATGGTCCGCCGTTTTTGGGCGCAGTCGTTGTACGGTCACACATGTGCCACGATGTATCATTCAGTACATAAGGACGAATGTGCAGTACAGATTGTGGTTCACGCGTACGACATCAGCGGACAGTTGACACAGGCCGCACCACAACGTAGCCTGCGTACGTCGCATGCGAAGGGCATTGAACATGCAAACTTGTCACCAACCACCTTGCGAAGGCAGGGGGCAAGGTGGGGACGTGGGGAGAGGTGGGGGGGGGGGGGGGGGCGGCATGTACGCCCTGCTGCCATCCACATTACAGTGTACAGCAGGAGCATGTGGAAAGTCAGCAAGACTTGCAAGGTGTTTAACATGAAGCGATACACAGGGGAGCGGGCAGTGCGAGTAGCGAACTATATTGCGAGGGTTGCGGGTGGGCAACACTACACTAATTGAACGAGTCGTATAACAATTACAGAGCAGGTTTAGGCGACAACGTGGGTTACGATAGGCGACAACGTGGGTTACGTTAGGTGGACAACGTGGGTTACGTTAGGGGACAACGTGGGTTACGTTAGGGGACAACGTGGGTTACGTTAGGGGACAACGTGGGTTACGTTAGGGGACAACGTGGGTTACGTTAGGGGACAACGTGGGTTACGTTAGGGGACAACGTGGGTTACGTTAGGGGACAACATGGGTTAGGTTAAGGCACAACATGGGTTAGGTTAAGGCACAACATGGGTTAGGTTAAGGCACAACATGGGTTAGGTTAAGGCACAACATGGGTTAGGTTAAGGCACAACATGGGTTAGGTTACGGCACAACATGGGTTAGGTTAAGGCACAACATGGGTTAGGTTAGGGGACAACATGGGTTAGGTTAGGGGACAACATGGGTTAGGTTAAGGCACAACATGGGTTAGGTTAAGGCACAACATGGGTTAGGTTAGGGGACAACATGGGTTAGGTTAGGGCACAACATGGGTTAGGTTAGGGGACAACATGGGTTAGGTTAGGGGACAACATGGGTTAGGTTAGGGGACAACATGGGTTAGGTTAGGGGACAACATGGGTTAGGTTAGGGGACAACATGGGTTAGGTTAGGGGACAACATGGGTTAGGTTAGGGGACAACATGGGTTAGGTTAGGGGACAACATGGGTTAGGTTAAGGCACAACATGGGTTAGGTTAGGGGACAACATGGGTTAGGTTAGGGGACAACATGGGTTAGGTTAGGGGACAACATGGGTTAGGTTAGGGGACAACATGGGTTAGGTTAAGGCACAACATGGGTTAGGTTAGGGCACAACATGGGTTAGGTTAGGGCACAACATGGGTTAGGTTAGGGCACAACATGGGTTAGGTTAGGGGACAACATGGGTTAGGTTAGGGGACAACATGGGTTAGGTTAGGGGACAACATGGGTTAGGTTAGGGGACAACATGGGTTAGGTTAGGGGACAACATGGGTTAGGTTAGGGGACAACATGGGTTAGGTTAGGGGACAACATGGGTTAGGTTAGGGGACAACATGGGTTAGGTTAGGGGACAACATGGGTTAGGTTAGGGGACAACATGGGTTAGGTTAAGGCACAACATGGGTTAGGTTAAGGCACAACATGGGTTAGGTTAGGGGACAACATGGGTTAGGTTAGGGGACAACATGGGTTAGGTTAGGGGACAACATGGGTTAGGTTAAGGCACAACATGGGTTAGGTTAGGGGACAACATGGGTTAGGTTAAGGCACAACATGGGTTAGGTTAGGGGACAACATGGGTTAGGTTAGGGGACAACATGGGTTAGGTTAAGGCACAACATGGGTTAGGTTAAGGCACAACATGGGTTAGGTTAAGGCACAACATGGGTTAGGTTAGGGGACAACATGGGTTAGGTTAGGGGACAACTTGGGTTAGGTTAGGGGACAACATGGGTTAGGTTAAGGCACAACATGGGTTAGGTTAAGGCACAACATGGGTTAGGTTAGGGGACAACATGGGTTAGGTTAGGGGACAACATGGGTTAGGTTAGGGGACAACATGGGTTAGGTTAAGGCACAACATGGGTTAGGTTAGGGGACAACATGGGTTAGGTTAAGGCACAACATGGGTTAGGTTAGGGGACAACATGGGTTAGGTTAGGGGACAACATGGGTTAGGTTAAGGCACAACATGGGTTAGGTTAAGGCACAACATGGGTTAGGTTAAGGGACAACATGGGTTAGGTTAGGGGACAACTTGGGTTAGGTTAGGGGACAACATGGGTTAGGTTAAGGCACAACATGGGTTAGGTTAAGGCACAACATGGGTTAGGTTAAGGTACAACATGGGTTAGGTTAAGGTACAACATGGGTTAGGTTAGGTTACACGTTGTTGTAAGGAAAGGTGTGGGGGGGGGGGGGGGGGGGGCGGGGCGGCAGGTTCGTTGATAGTGATTATAGTAAGTGAATGCTTGTGACATGATGAGATTTGTCACGTCAGGATGCACCTTTGGCTTATTAGAGGCGGCGCTCCAATTCTATGCTTGTGTCAGACCTGTGTCTTTGACTCATGTCATTGTTTGTGCGCTGTGACAGGAGGTACTATTGTGATGTTGGGTGCACCGTTGTATAGGACATGTGTGGGTGTTGGTGCCTTATCTGCGCAATGGTGGATGTCGAAAGGGTGGGATATTCTATTTTCCGCATGGACCTCCTGGTCTGGTTGTGATAGTGTGGATTGTGTAATGTGGCGGAGAGGATGCACTGGATGTTGTTCCATGCTGGTGCTTACATATTGTATGTGCGCCTGTTAGAAGCAGAGAGTGGTGCGTGATCAGAGTGTCTGGCTGACGTGTGGTTCCCATTGTGGGCAGACTCTTTCAGCATGTATACGGACAGTTGTATATATTTTCTGTAGTTTGATGGCTCTGCATTGATTACTAATCAGCGCCGTGTGTACGGGTAATCTGGTTCCAGTCCACAATGTTCTATCTGTGTACATTAGTGACAAAGACTCCCCCCATGCAGTGGGGCTCGGTCTGTTATAACTCTTCCGCGTAATATATTTGCCCCACGTTTTTGCGAGTGCGAGTGCGAGTGCAACGCGCATGGGGACCGACATGCTGATGGCTCGGTATCGGACGCCGTACAGTGAGCAACGCGATCGCGTCTCTCGCTCGTAAGTGGTACAGGTCGCGGCTCATGTATAGGGACAGCGGGAATGTCGCATATTGGAAATAACTCTTCATGAAACGCAAGTTATAGGGGTGGATTGCACTTTACGAGTGCGGGAAACGTCCGCCGTTCATCCGCTGGAGGTGCGCGTTTGGCGGTTGGGGTGGTCCACGAACGGGTGCGGGTGGAGTCATTGCCGGTCCACGGCTTCGTGCGGCAGAGCCACTGGAGAATGGGGTGCTATAT
>NW_025727026.1:32500-35000 GCF_021461385.2 Schistocerca piceifrons | reverse complement strand
CCTAACCCATGTTGTACCTTAACCTAACCCATGTTGTACCTTAACCTAACCCATGTTGTACCTTAACCTAACCCATGTTGTACCTTAACCTAACCCATGTTGTACCTTAACCTAACCCATGTTGTGCCTCAACCTAACCCATGTTGTGCCTCAACCTAACCCATGTTGTGCCTCAACCTAACCCATGTTGTGCCTTAACCTAACCCATGTTGTGGCCTCAACCTAACCCATGTTGTGCCTTAACCTAACCCATGTTGTGCCTTAACCTAACCCATGTTGTGCCTTAACCTAACCCATGTTGTGCCTTAACCTAACCCATGTTGTGCCTTAACCTAACCCATGTTGTGCCTTAACCTAACCCATGTTGTGCCTTAACCTAACCCATGTTGTGCCTTAACCTAACCCATGTTGTCGCCTTAACGTAACCCACGTTGTCGCCTAAACCTGCTCTGTAATTGTTATACGACTCGTTCAATTACTGTAGTGTTGCCCACCCGCAACCCTCGCAATATAGTTCGCTACTCGCACTGCCCGCACCCCTGTGTATCGCTTCATGTTAAACACCTTGCAAGTCTTGCTCACTTTCCACATGCTCCTGCTGTACACTGTAATGTGGATGGCAGCAGGACGTACATGCCGCCCCTCCCCACGTCCCCACCTTGCCCCCTGCCTTCGCAAGCTGGTTGGTGAGAAGTTTGCATGTTCAATGCCCTTCGCATGCGACGTACTCAGGCTACGTTGTGGTGCGGCCTGTGTCAACTGTCCGCTGATGTCGTACGCGTGAACCACAATCTGTACTGCACATTCGTCCTTATGTACTGAATGATACATCGTGGCACATGTGTGACCGCACAACGACTGCGCCCAAAAACGGCGGACCATACAGTGCAAATATTGTGCACGCAGCTACGTGTCGTCTCCCTATGAGAGCTGGATTGCAGTGTGGTACGCCATAGAGACGTGTGGGAGGAACGGACGCCGTGGATGGCGATCAGCATGAGCTGTCTGTTGATGTATTCGGACCTAGTCGTCTCTCCTCACACACCGTGATGGCATGGTGCACCGCGTTCCATATCTGCGACATGCTACAGAGGCCGGTTGACAGTCGTTCGAGCAATGGACATCGCATACGTACGGGGGCCACCTTCCACGTATTGTCTAGGCGTGCACATTTTGTTGCGTGTATGTGGGCAGACGTAGTGTGGCGTGACACCTGACACAGGCATGCAATAATCGTTGAAGTTGCAAATGGCGATGGACGCCTGCGTTTTCTGGTGAAGTTACGCAAATGAACAAATGGTAACCTGTTGTGGTGCGGTTGTTCTCGCTAGGGGTGAATCGGTGATGGCGACGATAGGTTGAGGTACTAACCGGTTGTTCCAGCGATACCCACCATGCCGACGAAACTGAACGGCATCTGGGTGTGAAGCGATACGCGGCGGTGGCTGGGTGGGACCGTCCCCGGCCGGTGAGGGGGCGCCTCCCGGCGTGCTGGCCGCGCGGTGCGTGGGCGCACGCGCTACAGCCGGCTGGTGGGGGCGGCCAGTGGCAGGCGCGCCGGCCGACGGACGCGGCAGGCGTCGCAGCTGCGCGCCGGCGCACCCTGCGCGCGGCGCCGTGCGGCCAAAGTAGGTCCTCGCGGGCCCGGTGCGAAGCGCGGTGGACATCTTCAGTGTGCTGGTCCGATTGAGGACTGTGTGCGTTGAGGATGCGCCGCCGCCCGGCGCTCGGCGCCGCGACGCCGTCTGCTGCTCGGTCGCCCCAGCGGTTCTCGCTGGTGGTTTGTATCGCAGCTGTGCGGATGTGTTGGCGCGTGCGCTGTGCTGGGAGAGTTCGCTTCGGCACCCAAGTGGGGCTTTTGTCCTTCTGTGGCGCTGGCGTTGGAGCTGCCGGTCACCGTAGGTGGCGCGTGTTGTCTCCCGCCGGCAATGCCACGACAGCACGCTCCCCGGGCCTCTGTCGGCAGCGGCAAGCTCAGTTGGGAGCACGGGTGGTCGCACCGAAAGCGTCTACTCGCCTAACTCCGGGCGATTGCGCCTCTCTCGAACCCGACCAAGTACTTGGGACGGCGCTGCGCGCCGCCGGGACCTGAGAGGGGTTTCGAGGTGTATTGTGCAGGGGAGCTCAGCCTCCTCCTGTTTGCAGAATGATTGAGCGGACGCTTGCGTGTTCGCGCGGGCCCCCCGGGACACACTCCCGGGCGGCCGGCTGCTCAGCTCTAGTTGACGCAGCTCCCTGGTTGATCCTGCCAGTAGTCATATGCTTGTCTCAAAGATTAAGCCATGCATGTCTCAGTACAAGCCGCATTAAGGTGAAACCGCGAATGGCTCATTAAATCAGTTATGGTTCCTTAGATCGTACCCACGTTACTTGGATAACTGTGGTAATTCTAGAGCTAATACATGCAAACAGAGTCCCGACCAGAGATGGAAGGGACGCTTTTATTAGATCAAAACCAATCGGTCGGCTCGTCCGGTCCGTTTGCCTTGGTGACTCTGAA
>NW_025727026.1:20000-25000 GCF_021461385.2 Schistocerca piceifrons | reverse complement strand
GACCATAGCACCCAATCTCCAGTGGCTCTGCCGCACGAAGCCGTGGACCGGCAATGACGCCACCCGCACCCGTTCGTGCACCACCCCAACCGCCAAACTCGCACCTCCAGCGGATGAACGGCGGACGTTTCCCGCACTCGTAAAGTGCAATCCACCCCTATAACTTGCGTTTCATGAAGAGTTATTTCCAATATGCGACATTCCCGCTGTCCGTATACATGAGCCGCGACCTGTACCACTTACGAGCGAGAGACGCGATCGCGTTGCTCACTGTACGGCGTCCGATACCGAGCCATCAGCATGTCGGTCCCCATGCGCGTTGCACTCGCACTCGCAGTCGCAAAAACGTGGGGCAAATATATTACGCGGAAGAGTTATAACAGACCGAGCCCCACTGCATGGGGGGAGTCTTTGTCACTAATGTACACAGATGGAACATTTTGGACTGGAACCAGATTACCCGTACACACGGCGCTGATTAGTAATCAATGCAGAGCCATCAAACTACAGCAAATATACACAACTGTCCGTATACATGCTGAAAGAGTCTGCCCAAAATGGGAACCACACGTCAGCCAGACACTCTGATCACGCACCACTCTCTGCTTCTAACAGGCGCACATACAATATGTAAGCACCAGCATGGAACAACATCCAGTGCATCTTCTCCGCCACATTACACAATCCACACTATCACAACCAGACCAGGAGGTCCGTGCGGAAAATACAATATCCCAGCCTTTCGACATCCACCATTGCGCAGACCAGGCACCAACACCCACACATGTCCTATACAACGGTGCACCCAACATCACAATAGTACCTCCTGTCACAGCGCACAAACAATGACATGAGTCAAAGACACAGGTCTCACACAAGCATAGAATTGGAGCGCCGCCTCTAATAAGCCAAAGGTGCATCCTGACGTGACAAATCTGATCATGTCACAAGCATTCACTTACTATAATCACTATCAACGAACCTGCCGCCCCCGCCCCCCCCCCCCTACACCTTTCCGTACAACAACGTGTAACCTAACCTAACCTAACCTAACCTATGTTGTACCTTAACCTAACCTATGTTGTACCTTAACCTAACCTATGTTGTACCTTAACCTAACCTATGTTGTACCTTAACCTAACCTATGTTGTACCTTAACCTAACCTATGTTGTACCTTAACCTAACCTATGTTGTACCTTAACCTAACCTATGTTGTACCTTAACCTAACCCATGTTGTACCTTAACCTAACCCATGTTGTACCTTAACCTAACCCATGTTGTACCTTAACCTAACCCATGTTGTACCTTAACCTAACCCATGTTGTACCTTAACCTAACCCATGTTGTGCCTCAACCTAACCCATGTTGTGCCTCAACCTAACCCATGTTGTGCCTCAACCTAACCCATGTTGTGCCTTAACCTAACCCATGTTGTGCCTCAACCTAACCCATGTTGTGCCTTAACCTAACCCATGTTGTGCCTTAACCTAACCCATGTTGTGCCTTAACCTAACCCATGTTGTGCCTTAACCTAACCCATGTTGTGCCTTAACCTAACCCATGTTGTGCCTTAACCTAACCCATGTTGTGCCTTAACCTAACCCATGTTGTGCCTTAACCTAACCCATGTTGTCGCCTTAACGTAACCCACGTTGTCGCCTAAACCTGCTCTGTAATTGTTATACGACTCGTTCAATTACTGTAGTGTTGCCCACCCGCAACCCTCGCAATATAGTTCGCTACTCGCACTGCCCGCACCCCTGTGTATCGCTTCATGTTAAACACCTTGCAAGTCTTGCTCACTTTCCACATGCTCCTGCTGTACACTGTAATGTGGATGGCAGCAGGACGTACATGCCGCCCCTCCCCACGTCCCCACCTTGCCCCCTGCCTTCGCAAGCTGGTTGGTGAGAAGTTTGCATGTTCAATGCCCTTCGCATGCGACGTACTCAGGCTACGTTGTGGTGCGGCCTGTGTCAACTGTCCGCTGATGTCGTACGCGTGAACCACAATCTGTACTGCACATTCGTCCTTATGTACTGAATGATACATCGTGGCACATGTGTGACCGCACAACGACTGCGCCCAAAAACGGCGGACCATACAGTGCAAATATTGTGCACGCAGCTACGTGTCGTCTCCCTATGAGAGCTGGATTGCAGTGTGGTACGCCATAGAGACGTGTGGGAGGAACGGACGCCGTGGATGGCGATCAGCATGAGCTGTCTGTTGATGTATTCGGACCTAGTCGTCTCTCCTCACACACCGTGATGGCATGGTGCACCGCGTTCCATATCTGCGACATGCTACAGAGGCCGGTTGACAGTCGTTCGAGCAATGGACATCGCATACGTACGGGGGCCACCTTCCACGTATTGTCTAGGCGTGCACATTTTGTTGCGTGTATGTGGGCAGACGTAGTGTGGCGTGACACCTGACACAGGCATGCAATAATCGTTGAAGTTGCAAATGGCGATGGACGCCTGCGTTTTCTGGTGAAGTTACGCAAATGAACAAATGGTAACCTGTTGTGGTGCGGTTGTTCTCGCTAGGGGTGAATCGGTGATGGCGACGATAGGTTGAGGTACTAACCGGTTGTTCCAGCGATACCCACCATGCCGACGAAACTGAACGGCATCTGGGTGTGAAGCGATACGCGGCGGTGGCTGGGTGGGACCGTCCCCGGCCGGTGAGGGGGCGCCTCCCGGCGTGCTGGCCGCGCGGTGCGTGGGCGCACGCGCTACAGCCGGCTGGTGGGGGCGGCCAGTGGCAGGCGCGCCGGCCGACGGACGCGGCAGGCGTCGCAGCTGCGCGCCGGCGCACCCTGCGCGCGGCGCCGTGCGGCCAAAGTAGGTCCTCGCGGGCCCGGTGCGAAGCGCGGTGGACATCTTCAGTGTGCTGGTCCGATTGAGGACTGTGTGCGTTGAGGATGCGCCGCCGCCCGGCGCTCGGCGCCGCGACGCCGTCTGCTGCTCGGTCGCCCCAGCGGTTCTCGCTGGTGGTTTGTATCGCAGCTGTGCGGATGTGTTGGCGCGTGCGCTGTGCTGGGAGAGTTCGCTTCGGCACCCAAGTGGGGCTTTTGTCCTTCTGTGGCGCTGGCGTTGGAGCTGCCGGTCACCGTAGGTGGCGCGTGTTGTCTCCCGCCGGCAATGCCACGACAGCACGCTCCCGGGCCTCTGTCGGCAGCGGCAAGCTCAGTTGGGAGCACGGGTGGTCGCACCGAAAGCGTCTACTCGCCTAACTCCGGGCGATTGCGCCTCTCTCGAACCCGACCAAGTACTTGGGACGGCGCTGCGCGCCGCCGGGACCTGAGAGGGTTTCGAGGTGTATTGTGCAGGGGAGCTCAGCCTCCTCCTGTTTGCAGAATGATTGAGCGGACGCTTGCGTGTTCGCGCGGGCCCCCGGGACACACTCCCGGGCGGCCGGCTGCTCAGCTCTAGTTGACGCAGCTCCCTGGTTGATCCTGCCAGTAGTCATATGCTTGTCTCAAAGATTAAGCCATGCATGTCTCAGTACAAGCCGCATTAAGGTGAAACCGCGAATGGCTCATTAAATCAGTTATGGTTCCTTAGATCGTACCCACGTTACTTGGATAACTGTGGTAATTCTAGAGCTAATACATGCAAACAGAGTCCCGACCAGAGATGGAAGGGACGCTTTTATTAGATCAAAACCAATCGGTCGGCTCGTCCGGTCCGTTTGCCTTGGTGACTCTGAATAACTTTGGGCTGATCGCACGGTCCTCGTACCGGCGACGCATCTTTCAAATGTCTGCCTTATCAACTGTCGATGGTAGGTTCTGCGCCTACCATGGTTGTAACGGGTAACGGGGAATCAGGGTTCGATTCCGGAGAGGGAGCCTGAGAAACGGCTACCACATCCAAGGAAGGCAGCAGGCGCGCAAATTACCCACTCCCGGCACGGGGAGGTAGTGACGAAAAATAACGATACGGGACTCATCCGAGGCCCCGTAATCGGAATGAGTACACTTTAAATCCTTTAACGAGTATCTATTGGAGGGCAAGTCTGGTGCCAGCAGCCGCGGTAATTCCAGCTCCAATAGCGTATATTAAAGTTGTTGCGGTTAAAAAGCTCGTAGTTGGATTTGTGTCCCACGCTGTTGGTTCACCGCCCGTCGGTGTTTAACTGGCATGTATCGTGGGACGTCCTGCCGGTGGGGCGAGCTGAAGGCGTGCGACCGCCTCGTGCGTGCTCGTGCGTCCCGAGGCGGACCCCGTTGAAATCCTACCAGGGTGCTCTTTATTGAGTGTCTCGGTGGGCCGGCACGTTTACTTTGAACAAATTAGAGTGCTTAAAGCAGGCAAGCCCGCCTGAATACTGTGTGCATGGAATAATGGAATAGGACCTCGGTTCTATTTTGTTGGTTTTCGGAACCCGAGGTAATGATTAATAGGGACAGGCGGGGGCATTCGTATTGCGACGTTAGAGGTGAAATTCTTGGATCGTCGCAAGACGAACAGAAGCGAAAGCATTTGCCAAGTATGTTTTCATTAATCAAGAACGAAAGTTAGAGGTTCGAAGGCGATCAGATACCGCCCTAGTTCTAACCATAAACGATGCCAGCCAGCGATCCGCCGCAGTTCCTCCGATGACTCGGCGGGCAGCCTCCGGGAAACCAAAGCTTTTGGGTTCCGGGGGAAGTATGGTTGCAAAGCTGAAACTTAAAGGAATTGACGGAAGGGCACCACCAGGAGTGGAGCCTGCGGCTTAATTTGACTCAACACGGGAAACCTCACCAGGCCCGGACACCGGAAGGATTGACAGATTGATAGCTCTTTCTTGATTCGGTGGGTGGTGGTGCATGGCCGTTCTTAGTTGGTGGAGCGATTTGTCTGGTTAATTCCGATAACGAACGAGACTCTAGCCTGCTAACTAGTCGCGTGACATCCTTCGTGCTGTCAGCGATTACTTTTCTTCTTAGAGGGACAGGCGGCTTCTAGCCGCACGAGATTGAGCAATAACAGGTCTGTGATGCCC
>NW_025727026.1:10000-12500 GCF_021461385.2 Schistocerca piceifrons | reverse complement strand
TACCTTAACCTAACCCATGTTGTACCTTAACCTAACCCATGTTGTACCTTAACCTAACCCATGTTGTGCCTCAACCTAACCCATGTTGTGCCTCAACCTAACCCATGTTGTGCCTCAACCTAACCCATGTTGTGCCTTAACCTAACCCATGTTGTGCCTCAACCTAACCCATGTTGTGCCTTAACCTAACCCATGTTGTGCCTTAACCTAACCCATGTTGTGCCTTAACCTAACCCATGTTGTGCCTTAACCTAACCCATGTTGTGCCTTAACCTAACCCATGTTGTGCCTTAACCTAACCCATGTTGTGCCTTAACCTAACCCATGTTGTCGCCTTAACGTAACCCACGTTGTCGCCTAAACCTGCTCTGTAATTGTTATACGACTCGTTCAATTACTGTAGTGTTGCCCACCCGCAACCCTCGCAATATAGTTCGCTACTCGCACTGCCCGCACCCCTGTGTATCGCTTCATGTTAAACACCTTGCAAGTCTTGCTCACTTTCCACATGCTCCTGCTGTACACTGTAATGTGGATGGCAGCAGGACGTACATGCCGCCCCTCCCCACGTCCCCACCTTGCCCCCTGCCTTCGCAAGCTGGTTGGTGAGAAGTTTGCATGTTCAATGCCCTTCGCATGCGACGTACTCAGGCTACGTTGTGGTGCGGCCTGTGTCAACTGTCCGCTGATGTCGTACGCGTGAACCACAATCTGTACTGCACATTCGTCCTTATGTACTGAATGATACATCGTGGCACATGTGTGACCGCACAACGACTGCGCCCAAAAACGGCGGACCATACAGTGCAAATATTGTGCACGCAGCTACGTGTCGTCTCCCTATGAGAGCTGGATTGCAGTGTGGTACGCCATAGAGACGTGTGGGAGGAACGGACGCCGTGGATGGCGATCAGCATGAGCTGTCTGTTGATGTATTCGGACCTAGTCGTCTCTCCTCACACACCGTGATGGCATGGTGCACCGCGTTCCATATCTGCGACATGCTACAGAGGCCGGTTGACAGTCGTTCGAGCAATGGACATCGCATACGTACGGGGGCCACCTTCCACGTATTGTCTAGGCGTGCACATTTTGTTGCGTGTATGTGGGCAGACGTAGTGTGGCGTGACACCTGACACAGGCATGCAATAATCGTTGAAGTTGCAAATGGCGATGGACGCCTGCGTTTTCTGGTGAAGTTACGCAAATGAACAAATGGTAACCTGTTGTGGTGCGGTTGTTCTCGCTAGGGGTGAATCGGTGATGGCGACGATAGGTTGAGGTACTAACCGGTTGTTCCAGCGATACCCACCATGCCGACGAAACTGAACGGCATCTGGGTGTGAAGCGATACGCGGCGGTGGCTGGGTGGGACCGTCCCCGGCCGGTGAGGGGGCGCCTCCCGGCGTGCTGGCCGCGCGGTGCGTGGGCGCACGCGCTACAGCCGGCTGGTGGGGGCGGCCAGTGGCAGGCGCGCCGGCCGACGGACGCGGCAGGCGTCGCAGCTGCGCGCCGGCGCACCCTGCGCGCGGCGCCGTGCGGCCAAAGTAGGTCCTCGCGGGCCCGGTGCGAAGCGCGGTGGACATCTTCAGTGTGCTGGTCCGATTGAGGACTGTGTGCGTTGAGGATGCGCCGCCGCCCGGCGCTCGGCGCCGCGACGCCGTCTGCTGCTCGGTCGCCCCAGCGGTTCTCGCTGGTGGTTTGTATCGCAGCTGTGCGGATGTGTTGGCGCGTGCGCTGTGCTGGGAGAGTTCGCTTCGGCACCCAAGTGGGGCTTTTGTCCTTCTGTGGCGCTGGCGTTGGAGCTGCCGGTCACCGTAGGTGGCGCGTGTTGTCTCCCGCCGGCAATGCCACGACAGCACGCTCCCGGGCCTCTGTCGGCAGCGGCAAGCTCAGTTGGGAGCACGGGTGGTCGCACCGAAAGCGTCTACTCGCCTAACTCCGGGCGATTGCGCCTCTCTCGAACCCGACCAAGTACTTGGGACGGCGCTGCGCGCCGCCGGGACCTGAGAGGGTTTCGAGGTGTATTGTGCAGGGGAGCTCAGCCTCCTCCTGTTTGCAGAATGATTGAGCGGACGCTTGCGTGTTCGCGCGGGCCCCCGGGACACACTCCCGGGCGGCCGGCTGCTCAGCTCTAGTTGACGCAGCTCCCTGGTTGATCCTGCCAGTAGTCATATGCTTGTCTCAAAGATTAAGCCATGCATGTCTCAGTACAAGCCGCATTAAGGTGAAACCGCGAATGGCTCATTAAATCAGTTATGGTTCCTTAGATCGTACCCACGTTACTTGGATAACTGTGGTAATTCTAGAGCTAATACATGCAAACAGAGTCCCGACCAGAGATGGAAGGGACGCTTTTATTAGATCAAAACCAATCGGTCGGCTCGTCCGGTCCGTTTGCCTTGGTGACTCTGAATAACTTTGGGCTGATCGCACGGTCCTCGTACCGGCGACGCATCTTTCAAATGTCTGCCTTATCAACTGTCGATGGTAGGTTCTG
>NW_025727026.1:0-2500 GCF_021461385.2 Schistocerca piceifrons | reverse complement strand
CCGCCAAACTCGCACCTCCAGCGGATGAACGGCGGACGTTTCCCGCACTCGTAAAGTGCAATCCACCCCTATAACTTGCGTTTCATGAAGAGTTATTTCCAATATGCGACATTCCCGCTGTCCGTATACATGAGCCGCGACCTGTACCACTTACGAGCGAGAGACGCGATCGCGTTGCTCACTGTACGGCGTCCGATACCGAGCCATCAGCATGTCGGTCCCCATGCGCGTTGCACTCGCACTCGCAGTCGCAAAAACGTGGGGCAAATATATTACGCGGAAGAGTTATAACAGACCGAGCCCCACTGCATGGGGGGAGTCTTTGTCACTAATGTACACAGATGGAACATTTTGGACTGGAACCAGATTACCCGTACACACGGCGCTGATTAGTAATCAATGCAGAGCCATCAAACTACAGCAAATATACACAACTGTCCGTATACATGCTGAAAGAGTCTGCCCAAAATGGGAACCACACGTCAGCCAGACACTCTGATCACGCACCACTCTCTGCTTCTAACAGGCGCACATACAATATGTAAGCACCAGCATGGAACAACATCCAGTGCATCTTCTCCGCCACATTACACAATCCACACTATCACAACCAGACCAGGAGGTCCGTGCGGAAAATACAATATCCCAGCCTTTCGACATCCACCATTGCGCAGACCAGGCACCAACACCCACACATGTCCTATACAACGGTGCACCCAACATCACAATAGTACCTCCTGTCACAGCGCACAAACAATGACATGAGTCAAAGACACAGGTCTCACACAAGCATAGAATTGGAGCGCCGCCTCTAATAAGCCAAAGGTGCATCCTGACGTGACAAATCTGATCATGTCACAAGCATTCACTTACTATAATCACTATCAACGAACCTGCCGCCCCCGCCCCCCCCCCCCTACACCTTTCCGTACAACAACGTGTAACCTAACCTAACCTAACCTAACCTATGTTGTACCTTAACCTAACCTATGTTGTACCTTAACCTAACCTATGTTGTACCTTAACCTAACCTATGTTGTACCTTAACCTAACCTATGTTGTACCTTAACCTAACCTATGTTGTACCTTAACCTAACCTATGTTGTACCTTAACCTAACCTATGTTGTACCTTAACCTAACCCATGTTGTACCTTAACCTAACCCATGTTGTACCTTAACCTAACCCATGTTGTACCTTAACCTAACCCATGTTGTACCTTAACCTAACCCATGTTGTACCTTAACCTAACCCATGTTGTGCCTCAACCTAACCCATGTTGTGCCTCAACCTAACCCATGTTGTGCCTCAACCTAACCCATGTTGTGCCTTAACCTAACCCATGTTGTGCCTCAACCTAACCCATGTTGTGCCTTAACCTAACCCATGTTGTGCCTTAACCTAACCCATGTTGTGCCTTAACCTAACCCATGTTGTGCCTTAACCTAACCCATGTTGTGCCTTAACCTAACCCATGTTGTGCCTTAACCTAACCCATGTTGTGCCTTAACCTAACCCATGTTGTCGCCTTAACGTAACCCACGTTGTCGCCTAAACCTGCTCTGTAATTGTTATACGACTCGTTCAATTACTGTAGTGTTGCCCACCCGCAACCCTCGCAATATAGTTCGCTACTCGCACTGCCCGCACCCCTGTGTATCGCTTCATGTTAAACACCTTGCAAGTCTTGCTCACTTTCCACATGCTCCTGCTGTACACTGTAATGTGGATGGCAGCAGGACGTACATGCCGCCCCTCCCACGTCCCCACCTTGCCCCCTGCCTTCGCAAGCTGGTTGGTGAGAAGTTTGCATGTTCAATGCCCTTCGCATGCGACGTACTCAGGCTACGTTGTGGTGCGGCCTGTGTCAACTGTCCGCTGATGTCGTACGCGTGAACCACAATCTGTACTGCACATTCGTCCTTATGTACTGAATGATACATCGTGGCACATGTGTGACCGCACAACGACTGCGCCCAAAAACGGCGGACCATACAGTGCAAATATTGTGCACGCAGCTACGTGTCGTCTCCCTATGAGAGCTGGATTGCAGTGTGGTACGCCATAGAGACGTGTGGGAGGAACGGACGCCGTGGATGGCGATCAGCATGAGCTGTCTGTTGATGTATTCGGACCTAGTCGTCTCTCCTCACACACCGTGATGGCATGGTGCACCGCGTTCCATATCTGCGACATGCTACAGAGGCCGGTTGACAGTCGTTCGAGCAATGGACATCGCATACGTACGGGGGCCACCTTCCACGTATTGTCTAGGCGTGCACATTTTGTTGCGTGTATGTGGGCAGACGTAGTGTGGCGTGACACCTGACACAGGCATGCAATAATCGTTGAAGTTGCAAATGGCGATGGACGCCTGCGTTTTCTGGTGAAGTTACGCAAATGAACAAATGGTAACCTGTTGTGGTGCGGTTGTTCTCGCTAGGGGTGAATCGGTGATGGCGACGATAGGTTGAGGTACTAACCGGTTGTTCCAGCGATAC
>NW_025727025.1:132500-135812 GCF_021461385.2 Schistocerca piceifrons | reverse complement strand
CCACCTTCCACGTATTGTCTAGGCGTGCACATTTTGTTGCGTGTATGTGGGCAGACGTAGTGTGGCGTGACACCTGACACAGGCATGCAATAATCGTTGAAGTTGCAAATGGCGATGGACGCCTGCGTTTTCTGGTGAAGTTACGCAAATGAACAAATGGTAACCTGTTGTGGTGCGGTTGTTCTCGCTAGGGGTGAATCGGTGATGGCGACGATAGGTTGAGGTACGAACCGGTTGTTCCAGCGATACCCACCATGCCGACGAAACTGAACGGCATCTGGGTGTGAAGCGATACGCGGCGGTGGCTGGGTGGGACCGTCCCCGGCCGGTGAGGGGGCGCCTCCCGGCGTGCTGGCCGCGCGGTGCGTGGGCGCACGCGCTACAGCCGGCTGGTGGGGGCGGCCAGTGGCAGGCGCGCCGGCCGACGGACGCGGCAGGCGTCGCAGCTGCGCGCCGGCGCACCCTGCGCGCGGCGCCGTGCGGCCAAAGTAGGTCCTCGCGGGCCCGGTGCGAAGCGCGGTGGACATCTTCAGTGTGCTGGTCCGATTGAGGACTGTGTGCGTTGAGGATGCGCCGCCGCCCGGCGCTCGGCGCCGCGACGCCGTCTGCTGCTCGGTCGCCCCAGCGGTTCTCGCTGGTGGTTTGTATCGCAGCTGTGCGGATGTGTTGGCGCGTGCGCTGTGCTGGGAGAGTTCGCTTCGGCACCCAAGTGGGGCTTTTGTCCTTCTGTGGCGCTGGCGTTGGAGCTGCCGGTCACCGTAGGTGGCGCGTGTTGTCTCCCGCCGGCAATGCCACGACAGCACGCTCCCGGGCCTCTGTCGGCAGCGGCAAGCTCAGTTGGGAGCACGGGTGGTCGCACCGAAAGCGTCTACTCGCCTAACTCCGGGCGATTGCGCCTCTCTCGAACCCGACCAAGTACTTGGGACGGCGCTGCGCGCCGCCGGGACCTGAGAGGGTTTCGAGGTGTATTGTGCAGGGGAGCTCAGCCTCCTCCTGTTTGCAGAATGATTGAGCGGACGCTTGCGTGTTCGCGCGGGCCCCCGGGACACACTCCCGGGCGGCCGGCTGCTCAGCTCTAGTTGACGCAGCTCCCTGGTTGATCCTGCCAGTAGTCATATGCTTGTCTCAAAGATTAAGCCATGCATGTCTCAGTACAAGCCGCATTAAGGTGAAACCGCGAATGGCTCATTAAATCAGTTATGGTTCCTTAGATCGTACCCACGTTACTTGGATAACTGTGGTAATTCTAGAGCTAATACATGCAAACAGAGTCCCGACCAGAGATGGAAGGGACGCTTTTATTAGATCAAAACCAATCGGTCGGCTCGTCCGGTCCGTTTGCCTTGGTGACTCTGAATAACTTTGGGCTGATCGCACGGTCCTCGTACCGGCGACGCATCTTTCAAATGTCTGCCTTATCAACTGTCGATGGTAGGTTCTGCGCCTACCATGGTTGTAACGGGTAACGGGGAATCAGGGTTCGATTCCGGAGAGGGAGCCTGAGAAACGGCTACCACATCCAAGGAAGGCAGCAGGCGCGCAAATTACCCACTCCCGGCACGGGGAGGTAGTGACGAAAAATAACGATACGGGACTCATCCGAGGCCCCGTAATCGGAATGAGTACACTTTAAATCCTTTAACGAGTATCTATTGGAGGGCAAGTCTGGTGCCAGCAGCCGCGGTAATTCCAGCTCCAATAGCGTATATTAAAGTTGTTGCGGTTAAAAAGCTCGTAGTTGGATTTGTGTCCCACGCTGTTGGTTCACCGCCCGTCGGTGTTTAACTGGCATGTATCGTGGGACGTCCTGCCGGTGGGGCGAGCCGAAGGCGTGCGACCGCCTCGTGCGTGCTCGTGCGTCCCGAGGCGGACCCCGTTGAAATCCTACCAGGGTGCTCTTTATTGAGTGTCTCGGTGGGCCGGCACGTTTACTTTGAACAAATTAGAGTGCTTAAAGCAGGCAAGCCCGCCTGAATACTGTGTGCATGGAATAATGGAATAGGACCTCGGTTCTATTTTGTTGGTTTTCGGAACCCGAGGTAATGATTAATAGGGACAGGCGGGGGCATTCGTATTGCGACGTTAGAGGTGAAATTCTTGGATCGTCGCAAGACGAACAGAAGCGAAAGCATTTGCCAAGTATGTTTTCATTAATCAAGAACGAAAGTTAGAGGTTCGAAGGCGATCAGATACCGCCCTAGTTCTAACCATAAACGATGCCAGCCAGCGATCCGCCGCAGTTCCTCCGATGACTCGGCGGGCAGCCTCCGGGAAACCAAAGCTTTTGGGTTCCGGGGGAAGTATGGTTGCAAAGCTGAAACTTAAAGGAATTGACGGAAGGGCACCACCAGGAGTGGAGCCTGCGGCTTAATTTGACTCAACACGGGAAACCTCACCAGGCCCGGACACCGGAAGGATTGACAGATTGATAGCTCTTTCTTGATTCGGTGGGTGGTGGTGCATGGCCGTTCTTAGTTGGTGGAGCGATTTGTCTGGTTAATTCCGATAACGAACGAGACTCTAGCCTGCTAACTAGTCGCGTGACATCCTTCGTGCTGTCAGCGATTACTTTTCTTCTTAGAGGGACAGGCGGCTTCTAGCCGCACGAGATTGAGCAATAACAGGTCTGTGATGCCCTTAGATGTTCTGGGCCGCACGCGCGCTACACTGAAGGAATCAGCGTGTCTTCCTAGGCCGAAAGGTCGGGGTAACCCGCTGAACCTCCTTCGTGCTAGGGATTGGGGCTTGCAATTGTTCCCCATGAACGAGGAATTCCCAGTAAGCGCGAGTCATAAGCTCGCGTTGATTACGTCCCTGCCCTTTGTACACACCGCCCGTCGCTACTACCGATTGAATGATTTAGTGAGGTCTTCGGACTGGTACGCGGCATTGACTCTGTCGTTGCCGATGCTACCGGAAAGATGACCAAACTTGATCATTTAGAGGAAGTAAAAGTCGTAACAAGGTTTCCGTAGGTGAACCTGCGGAAGGATCATTACCGACTAGACTGCATGTCTTTCGATGTGCGTGTCGTGTCGCGCAACACGCTACCTGTACGGCTCGCCGTAGCCGTGCGCCGCGTGCGGAACCACGCGTGCCTCTCAAAACTAGCGGCAATGTTGTGTGGTACGAGCGCTGAAGCGCTGGAGCGGCTGGCCTGCGGCACCTGGCGCCTGGCGCCGGTTTTGAATGACTTTCGCCCGAGTGCCTGTCCGCTCCGGTGTGGAGCCGTACGACGCCCGTCGGCCGTGAGGCCGTTGGACACAGAACGCTGGAACAGGGGCCGCCACACGCCTCACTCCCGCCTATGCG
>NW_025727025.1:122500-125000 GCF_021461385.2 Schistocerca piceifrons | reverse complement strand
CCTAACCCATGTTGTGCCTTAACCTAACCCATGTTGTGCCTTAACCTAACCCACGTTGTGCCTTAACCTAACCCACGTTGTGCCTTAACCTAACCCACGTTGTGCCTTAACCTAACCCACGTTGTGCCTTAACCTAACCCACGTTGTGCCTTAACCTAACCCACGTTGTGCCTTAACCTAACCCACGTTGTCCCCTAAAGTAACCCACGTTGTCCCCTAACGTAACCCACGTTGTCCCCTAACGTAACCCATGTTGTCGCCTAAACCTGCTCTGTAATTGTTATACGACTCGTTCAATTAGTGTAGTGTTGCCCACCCGCAACCCTCGCAATATAGTTCGCTACTCGCACTGCCCGCTCCCCTGTGTATCGCTTCATGTTAAACACCTTGCAAGTCTTGCTGACTTTCCACATGCTCCTGCTGTACACTGTAATGTGGATGGCAGCAGGACGTACATGCCGCCCCTCCCCACGTCCCCACCTTGCCCCCCTGCCTTCGCAAGCTGGTTGGTGAGAAGTTTGCATGTTCAATGCCCTTCGCATGCGACGTACTCAGGCTACGTTGTGGTGCGGCCTGTGTCAACCGTCCGCTAATGTCGTACGCGTAAACCACAATCTGTACTGCACATTCGTCCTTATGTACCGAATGATACATCGTGGCACATGTGTGACCGTACAACGACTGCGCCCAAAAACGGCGGACCATACAGTGCAAATATTGTGCACGCAGCTACGTGTCGTCTCCCTATGAGAGCTGGATTGCAGTGTGGTACGCCATAGAGACGTGTGGGAGGAACGGACGCCGTGGATGGCGATCAGCATGAGCTGTCTGTTGATGTATTCGGACCTAGTCGTCTCTCCTCACACACCGTGATGGCATGGTGCACCGCGTTCCATATCTGCGACATGCTACAGAGGCCGGTTGACAGTCGTTCGAGCAATGGACATCGCATACGTACGGGGGCCACCTTCCACGTATTGTCTAGGCGTGCACATTTTGTTGCGTGTATGTGGGCAGACGTAGTGTGGCGTGACACCTGACACAGGCATGCAATAATCGTTGAAGTTGCAAATGGCGATGGACGCCTGCGTTTTCTGGTGAAGTTACGCAAATGAACAAATGGTAACCTGTTGTGGTGCGGTTGTTCTCGCTAGGGGTGAATCGGTGATGGCGACGATAGGTTGAGGTACGAACCGGTTGTTCCAGCGATACCCACCATGCCGACGAAACTGAACGGCATCTGGGTGTGAAGCGATACGCGGCGGTGGCTGGGTGGGACCGTCCCCGGCCGGTGAGGGGGCGCCTCCCGGCGTGCTGGCCGCGCGGTGCGTGGGCGCACGCGCTACAGCCGGCTGGTGGGGGCGGCCAGTGGCAGGCGCGCCGGCCGACGGACGCGGCAGGCGTCGCAGCTGCGCGCCGGCGCACCCTGCGCGCGGCGCCGTGCGGCCAAAGTAGGTCCTCGCGGGCCCGGTGCGAAGCGCGGTGGACATCTTCAGTGTGCTGGTCCGATTGAGGACTGTGTGCGTTGAGGATGCGCCGCCGCCCGGCGCTCGGCGCCGCGACGCCGTCTGCTGCTCGGTCGCCCCAGCGGTTCTCGCTGGTGGTTTGTATCGCAGCTGTGCGGATGTGTTGGCGCGTGCGCTGTGCTGGGAGAGTTCGCTTCGGCACCCAAGTGGGGCTTTTGTCCTTCTGTGGCGCTGGCGTTGGAGCTGCCGGTCACCGTAGGTGGCGCGTGTTGTCTCCCGCCGGCAATGCCACGACAGCACGCTCCCGGGCCTCTGTCGGCAGCGGCAAGCTCAGTTGGGAGCACGGGTGGTCGCACCGAAAGCGTCTACTCGCCTAACTCCGGGCGATTGCGCCTCTCTCGAACCCGACCAAGTACTTGGGACGGCGCTGCGCGCCGCCGGGACCTGAGAGGGTTTCGAGGTGTATTGTGCAGGGGAGCTCAGCCTCCTCCTGTTTGCAGAATGATTGAGCGGACGCTTGCGTGTTCGCGCGGGCCCCCGGGACACACTCCCGGGCGGCCGGCTGCTCAGCTCTAGTTGACGCAGCTCCCTGGTTGATCCTGCCAGTAGTCATATGCTTGTCTCAAAGATTAAGCCATGCATGTCTCAGTACAAGCCGCATTAAGGTGAAACCGCGAATGGCTCATTAAATCAGTTATGGTTCCTTAGATCGTACCCACGTTACTTGGATAACTGTGGTAATTCTAGAGCTAATACATGCAAACAGAGTCCCGACCAGAGATGGAAGGGACGCTTTTATTAGATCAAAACCAATCGGTCGGCTCGTCCGGTCCGTTTGCCTTGGTGACTCTGAATAACTTTGGGCTGATCGCACGGTCCTCGTACCGGCGACGCATCTTTCAAATGTCTGCCTTATCAACTGTCGATGGTAGGTTCTGCGCCTACCATGGTTGTAACGGGTAACGGGGAATCAGGGTTCGATTCCGGAGAGGGAGCCTGAGAAACGGCTACCACATCCAAGGAAGGCAGCAGGC
>NW_025727025.1:110000-115000 GCF_021461385.2 Schistocerca piceifrons | reverse complement strand
TCCCGCTGTCCCTATACATGAGCCGCGACCTGTACCACTTACGAGCGAGAGACGCGATCGCGTTGCTCACTGTACGGCGTCCGATACCGAGCCATCAGCATGTCGGTCCCCATGCGCGTTGCACTCGCACTCGCAGTCGCAAAAACGTGGGGCAAATATATTACGCGGAAGAGCTATAACAGACCGAGCCCCACTGCATGGGGGGAGTCTTTGTCACTAATGTACACAGATGGAACATTTTGGACTGGAACCAGATTACCCGTACACACGGCGCTGATTAGTAATCAATGCAGAGCCATCAAACTACAGCAAATATACACAACTGTCCGTATACATGCTGAAAGAGTCTGCCCACAATGGGAACCACACGTCAGCCAGACACTCTGATCACGCACCACTCTCTGCTTCTAACAGGCGCACATACAATATGTAAGCACCAGCATGGAACAACATCCAGTGCATCTTCTCCGCCACATTACACAATCCACACTATCACAACCAGACCAGGAGGTCCATGCGGAAAATACAATATCCCAGCCTTTCGACATCCACCATTGCGCAGACCAGGCACCAACACCCACACATGTCCTATACAACGGTGCACCCAACATCACAATAGTACCTCCTGTCACAGCGCACAAACAATGACATGAGTCAAAGACACAGGTCTCACACAAGCATAGAATTGGAGCGCCGCCTCTAATAAGCCAAAGGTGCATCCTGACGTGACAAATCTGATCATGTCACAAGCATTCACTTACTATAATCACTATCAACGAACCTGCCGCCCCCGCCCCCCCCCCCTACACCTTTCCTTACAACAACGTGTAACCTAACCTAACCTAACCTAACCTATGTTGTACCTTAACCTAACCTATGTTGTACCTTAACCTAACCTATGTTGTACCTTAACCTAACCTATGTTGTACCTTAACCTAACCTATGTTGTACCTTAACCTAACCTATGTTGTACCTTAACCTAACCTATGTTGTACCTTAACCTAACCTATGTTGTACCTTAACCTAACCTATGTTGTACCTTAACCTAACCTATGTTGTACCTTAACCTAACCTATGTTGTACCTTAACCTAACCTATGTTGTACCTTAACCTAACCTATGTTGTACCTTAACCTAACCTATGTTGTACCTTAACCTAACCTATGTTGTACCTTAACCTAACCCATGTTGTACCTTAACCTAACCCATGTTGTACCTTAACCTAACCCATGTTGTACCTTAACCTAACCCATGTTGTACCTTAACCTAACCCATGTTGTACCTTAACCTAACCCATGTTGTACCTTAACCTAACCCATGTTGTACCTTAACCTAACCCATGTTGTACCTTAACCTAACCCATGTTGTACCTTAACCTAACCCATGTTGTGCCTTAACCTAACCCATGTTGTGCCTTAACCTAACCCATGTTGTGCCTTAACCTAACCCATGTTGTGCCTTAACCTAACCCATGTTGTGCCTTAACCTAACCCATGTTGTGCCTTAACCTAACCCACGTTGTGCCTTAACCTAACCCACGTTGTGCCTTAACCTAACCCATGTTGTGCCTTAACCTAACCCATGTTGTGCCTTAACCTAACCCATGTTGTGCCTTAACCTAACCCATGTTGTGCCTTAACCTAACCCATGTTGTGCCTTAACCTAACCCATGTTGTGCCTTAACCTAACCCATGTTGTGCCTTAACCTAACCCATGTTGTGCCTTAACCTAACCCACGTTGTGCCTTAACCTAACCCACGTTGTGCCTTAACCTAACCCACGTTGTGCCTTAACCTAACCCATGTTGTGCCTTAACCTAACCCACGTTGTGCCTTAACCTAACCCACGTTGTGCCTTAACCTAACCCACGTTGTGCCTTAACCTAACCCACGTTGTGCCTTAACCTAACCCACGTTGTGCCTTAACCTAACCCACGTTGTGCCTTAACCTAACCCACGTTGTGCCTTAACCTAACCCACGTTGTGCCTTAACCTAACCCACGTTGTGCCTTAACCTAACCCACGTTGTCCCCTAAAGTAACCCACGTTGTCCCCTAACGTAACCCACGTTGTCCCCTAACGTAACCCATGTTGTCGCCTAAACCTGCTCTGTAATTGTTATACGACTCGTTCAATTAGTGTAGTGTTGCCCACCCGCAACCCTCGCAATATAGTTCGCTACTCGCACTGCCCGCTCCCCTGTGTATCGCTTCATGTTAAACACCTTGCAAGTCTTGC
The DNA here is from genome assembly GCF_021461385.2 of Schistocerca piceifrons. Lineage (NCBI taxonomy): Eukaryota > Metazoa > Arthropoda > Insecta > Orthoptera > Acrididae > Schistocerca > Schistocerca piceifrons. Next base: position 112,764 of record NW_025727025.1, on the reverse strand, counting down.
TGACTTTCCACATGCTCCTGCTGTACACTGTAATGTGGATGGCAGCAGGACGTACATGCCGCCCCTCCCCACGTCCCCACCTTGCCCCCCTGCCTTCGCAAGCTGGTTGGTGAGAAGTTTGCATGTTCAATGCCCTTCGCATGCGACGTACTCAGGCTACGTTGTGGTGCGGCCTGTGTCAACCGTCCGCTAATGTCGTACGCGTAAACCACAATCTGTACTGCACATTCGTCCTTATGTACCGAATGATACATCGTGGCACATGTGTGACCGTACAACGACTGCGCCCAAAAACGGCGGACCATACAGTGCAAATATTGTGCACGCAGCTACGTGTCGTCTCCCTATGAGAGCTGGATTGCAGTGTGGTACGCCATAGAGACGTGTGGGAGGAACGGACGCCGTGGATGGCGATCAGCATGAGCTGTCTGTTGATGTATTCGGACCTAGTCGTCTCTCCTCACACACCGTGATGGCATGGTGCACCGCGTTCCATATCTGCGACATGCTACAGAGGCCGGTTGACAGTCGTTCGAGCAATGGACATCGCATACGTACGGGGGCCACCTTCCACGTATTGTCTAGGCGTGCACATTTTGTTGCGTGTATGTGGGCAGACGTAGTGTGGCGTGACACCTGACACAGGCATGCAATAATCGTTGAAGTTGCAAATGGCGATGGACGCCTGCGTTTTCTGGTGAAGTTACGCAAATGAACAAATGGTAACCTGTTGTGGTGCGGTTGTTCTCGCTAGGGGTGAATCGGTGATGGCGACGATAGGTTGAGGTACGAACCGGTTGTTCCAGCGATACCCACCATGCCGACGAAACTGAACGGCATCTGGGTGTGAAGCGATACGCGGCGGTGGCTGGGTGGGACCGTCCCCGGCCGGTGAGGGGGCGCCTCCCGGCGTGCTGGCCGCGCGGTGCGTGGGCGCACGCGCTACAGCCGGCTGGTGGGGGCGGCCAGTGGCAGGCGCGCCGGCCGACGGACGCGGCAGGCGTCGCAGCTGCGCGCCGGCGCACCCTGCGCGCGGCGCCGTGCGGCCAAAGTAGGTCCTCGCGGGCCCGGTGCGAAGCGCGGTGGACATCTTCAGTGTGCTGGTCCGATTGAGGACTGTGTGCGTTGAGGATGCGCCGCCGCCCGGCGCTCGGCGCCGCGACGCCGTCTGCTGCTCGGTCGCCCCAGCGGTTCTCGCTGGTGGTTTGTATCGCAGCTGTGCGGATGTGTTGGCGCGTGCGCTGTGCTGGGAGAGTTCGCTTCGGCACCCAAGTGGGGCTTTTGTCCTTCTGTGGCGCTGGCGTTGGAGCTGCCGGTCACCGTAGGTGGCGCGTGTTGTCTCCCGCCGGCAATGCCACGACAGCACGCTCCCGGGCCTCTGTCGGCAGCGGCAAGCTCAGTTGGGAGCACGGGTGGTCGCACCGAAAGCGTCTACTCGCCTAACTCCGGGCGATTGCGCCTCTCTCGAACCCGACCAAGTACTTGGGACGGCGCTGCGCGCCGCCGGGACCTGAGAGGGTTTCGAGGTGTATTGTGCAGGGGAGCTCAGCCTCCTCCTGTTTGCAGAATGATTGAGCGGACGCTTGCGTGTTCGCGCGGGCCCCCGGGACACACTCCCGGGCGGCCGGCTGCTCAGCTCTAGTTGACGCAGCTCCCTGGTTGATCCTGCCAGTAGTCATATGCTTGTCTCAAAGATTAAGCCATGCATGTCTCAGTACAAGCCGCATTAAGGTGAAACCGCGAATGGCTCATTAAATCAGTTATGGTTCCTTAGATCGTACCCACGTTACTTGGATAACTGTGGTAATTCTAGAGCTAATACATGCAAACAGAGTCCCGACCAGAGATGGAAGGGACGCTTTTATTAGATCAAAACCAATCGGTCGGCTCGTCCGGTCCGTTTGCCTTGGTGACTCTGAATAACTTTGGGCTGATCGCACGGTCCTCGTACCGGCGACGCATCTTTCAAATGTCTGCCTTATCAACTGTCGATGGTAGGTTCTGCGCCTACCATGGTTGTAACGGGTAACGGGGAATCAGGGTTCGATTCCGGAGAGGGAGCCTGAGAAACGGCTACCACATCCAAGGAAGGCAGCAGGCGCGCAAATTACCCACTCCCGGCACGGGGAGGTAGTGACGAAAAATAACGATACGGGACTCATCCGAGGCCCCGTAATCGGAATGAGTACACTTTAAATCCTTTAACGAGTATCTATTGGAGGGCAAGTCTGGTGCCAGCAGCCGCGGTAATTCCAGCTCCAATAGCGTATATTAAAGTTGTTGCGGTTAAAAAGCTCGTAGTTGGATTTGTGTCCCACGCTGTTGGTTCACCGCCCGTCGGTGTTTAACTGGCATGTATCGTGGGACGTCCTGCCGGTGGGGCGAGCCGAAGGCGTGCGACCGCCTCGTGCGTGCTCGTGCGTCCCGAGGCGGACCCCGTTGAAATCCTACCAGGGTGCTCTTTATTGAGTGTCTCGGTGGGCCGGCACGTTTACTTTGAACAAATTAGAGTGCTTAAAGCAGGCAAGCCCGCCTGAATACTGTGTGCATGGAATAATGGAATAGGACCTCGGTTCTATTTTGTTGGTTTTCGGAACCCGAGGTAATGATTAATAGGGACAGGCGGGGGCATTCGTATTGCGACGTTAGAGGTGAAATTCTTGGATCGTCGCAAGACGAACAGAAGCGAAAGCATTTGCCAAGTATGTTTTCATTAATCAAGAACGAAAGTTAGAGGTTCGAAGGCGATCAGATACCGCCCTAG
>NW_025727025.1:102500-107500 GCF_021461385.2 Schistocerca piceifrons | reverse complement strand
CGCCTTGCGCGGGCCGAGGGAGGATGGGGCTTCCCCGCCCTTCACGGGGCGGCGGCCTCCGCACTCCCGGGGCGTCTCGTCCTCATTGCGAGGTGAGGCGCACCTAGAGCGTACACGTTGGGACCCGAAAGATGGTGAACTATGCCTGGCCAGGACGAAGTCAGGGGAAACCCTGATGGAGGTCCGTAGCGATTCTGACGTGCAAATCGATCGTCGGAGCTGGGTATAGGGGCGAAAGACTAATCGAACCATCTAGTAGCTGGTTCCCTCCGAAGTTTCCCTCAGGATAGCTGGTGCTCGTACGAGTCTCATCCGGTAAAGCGAATGATTAGAGGCCTTGGGGCCGAAACGACCTCAACCTATTCTCAAACTTTAAATGGGTGAGATCTCCGGCTTGCTTGATATGCTGAAGCCGCGAGCAAACGACTCGGATCGGAGTGCCAAGTGGGCCACTTTTGGTAAGCAGAACTGGCGCTGTGGGATGAACCAAACGCCGAGTTAAGGCGCCCGAATCGACGCTCATGGGAAACCATGAAAGGCGTTGGTTGCTTAAGACAGCAGGACGGTGGCCATGGAAGTCGGAATCCGCTAAGGAGTGTGTAACAACTCACCTGCCGAAGCAACTAGCCCTGAAAATGGATGGCGCTGAAGCGTCGTGCCTATACTCGGCCGTCAGTCTGGCAGTCATGGCCGGTCCTTGCGGCCGGCCGCGAAGCCCTGACGAGTAGGAGGGTCGCGGCGGTGGGCGCAGAAGGGTCTGGGCGTGAGCCTGCCTGGAGCCGCCGTCGGTGCAGATCTTGGTGGTAGTAGCAAATACTCCAGCGAGGCCCTGGAGGGCTGACGCGGAGAAGGGTTTCGTGTGAACAGCCGTTGCACACGAGTCAGTCGATCCTAAGCCCTAGGAGAAATCCGATGTTGATGGGGGCCGTCATAGCATGATGCGCTTTGTGCTGGCCCCCGTTGGGCGAAAGGGAATCCGGTTCCTATTCCGGAACCCGGCAGCGGAACCGATACAAGTCGGGCCCCTCTTTTAGAGATGCTCGTCGGGGTAACCCAAAAGGACCCGGAGACGCCGTCGGGAGATCGGGGAAGAGTTTTCTTTTCTGCATGAGCGTTCGAGTTCCCTGGAATCCTCTAGCAGGGAGATAGGGTTTGGAACGCGAAGAGCACCGCAGTTGCGGCGGTGTCCCGATCTTCCCCTCGGACCTTGAAAATCCGGGAGAGGGCCACGTGGAGGTGTCGCGCCGGTTCGTACCCATATCCGCAGCAGGTCTCCAAGGTGAAGAGCCTCTAGTCGATAGAATAATGTAGGTAAGGGAAGTCGGCAAATTGGATCCGTAACTTCGGGATAAGGATTGGCTCTGAGGATCGGGGCGTGTCGGGCTTGGTCGGGAAGTGGGTCAGCGCTAACGTGCCGGGCCTGGGCGAGGTGAGTGCCGTAGGGGTGCCGGTAAGTGCGGGCGTTTAGCGCGGGCGTGGTCTGCTCTCGCCGTTGGTCGGCCTCGTGCTGGCCGGCGGTGCAGGATGCGCGCGCCTGCGCGGCGTTCGCGCCCCGGTGCTTCAACCTGCGTGCAGGATCCGAGCTCGGTCCCGTGCCTTGGCCTCCCACGGATCTTCCTTGCTGCGAGGCCGCGTCCGCCTTAGCGTGCTCCTCCGGGGGCGCGTGGGTGCGCGGATTCTCTTCGGCCGCCATTCAACGATCAACTCAGAACTGGCACGGACTGGGGGAATCCGACTGTCTAATTAAAACAAAGCATTGCGATGGCCCTAGCGGGTGTTGACGCAATGTGATTTCTGCCCAGTGCTCTGAATGTCAACGTGAAGAAATTCAAGCAAGCGCGGGTAAACGGCGGGAGTAACTATGACTCTCTTAAGGTGGCCAAGTGGCGGCGGTGTGGCTGCATCCGGACTTGGCTTTTCGAAGTGCGGTCTTGATGTAGTCGTGCTGCTGCTGCGAGGTGCCTTCCTTGGGTTATAGTTACAGGGAGAGTGATGCGCAATACATGGGCCTAGCCCTCTTAGCCTCTCCTCTCCTGCGGTCTTCTCCCCTTCTCGTGGGCCCGCTGATTTTCGCAGAGTGGAAGACCGCACCAGGGGCTTGGGGGGGTTACCAGCCCCCCCTCGCATTATCCCTTTATAGTTGGGGGCAGCCGACAAGAAACAAGAGATGGTGGCCCTTCCGCTGAAGGTGCCACCCCAGCTACCCCAGCACCTATCCGGCCAACCGGCCGTAACGAAAATGCGATAGTTTGTGTAGCTCCCTTTGCTTGCAGTGAGTGCCACCGCACTTTTACCACGAAGAACGGTCTCGGGGTCCATCGCCGCCGCCAACACCCTGCGGCCGCCAACGCTGAGATCGTGACGGAGAGGCATCGCGCGAGGTGGACGGAGGAAGAAGTCCTGTCGCTCGCCAAGGCAGAGGCCGAACTGTTCCTTGAGAGGGACGCCCGGTTCTTCTTTGTAAATCAAGAACTTACCAGGATGTTCCCCGACCGAACGCTTGAGGCAATCAAGTGCCGACGGCGGCAAGCTGCCCACAAGCAGCTCGTCCGCCAATTCATGGAGGCACTTGAGATCGGTCGGGGCGAAGAGCCGGCGTCCCGCCGTGGAGCAGCGAGCTCGCTGCCTGACGCGGGCGAGGCCGCTGCGCCGCCCGTCGACGCAGCCGAGGACTTCGCGGCCGACACCACCGGGCCGCCGCCGGAGGGGCCGACTGACGCCGCCATCTGGGAGCATCTGGCGGGGCTACCTGCTTCCGCCCAGCGTTTCTCTGCCCTGGATCGAGTCATTGGTCTGGGGCGGGGCACGCCGCCCGATGTCATCCTGGGCATGCTCCCGGATGCCCTTGCGTCGGTCGGGTCCAGGGGGGAGAGGTCGATCACCAGGACACAGCGGCCGCGCCAATCATCCAAGCGGCCGCCTGCCGCCCCGCCGCTGCAGAAGCGCAAGCGGCGCCGCTGGGAATACGCGCGCACACAGGACGCCTTCCGTAGGTCGCGTGCACGTTGCGTGCGCGGCTTGCTGGACGGCACCCTGCTGCAGCCGCCACCCGACATCCCCGGTCTGCTGGACTTCTGGGCGGACCTCTTCACGAAGAAGCCGATCTCCACCGCCGGCTTCATCCGTGACCGCCTTCTCCCGCACTCGGAGCCTGTCGCTCCTGAGTGCCTATGGGGGCCGGTCACACGTGAGGAGGTCGCTGCTGCCTTGCCGCCCAGGGGATCGGCAGCCGGGCCGGACGGCCTGACTCCAGCGGAGCTGCGGCGCCTGCCGCATGAAGTCCTGGTGAAACTCTTGAACCTCTTCCTCCTGGCCCGCGCCCTCCCCGAGCGTCTGCTTCGCGCCCGGACGTCACTTCTCCCCAAAACGGCTGCACCAACAACCCCCGCTGACTTTCGCCCCATTACGGTCTGCTCGGTGTTGGCGCGGACCTTTCACAAGGTTCTCGCGTCACGCCTGATGCGTGCATGTGCTGTGGACGAACGTCAGCGGGCATTCATCCCCCGGGATGGGATGTTGGAAAACACCTTCATCTTGGACACTGCTCTCACCGACGCAGTCCGCTCCTGTCGCTCTGTTTTTGTGGCATCGATCGACGTCTCTAAAGCGTTCGATTCGGTGGACCATGCTGCCCTCCGCCCCGTGCTGAGGGCTCATGGCCTGCCGGATTGCTTTATTGAGTACGTCGAAAGGTGTTACGAGGGTAGCACGACAGTGATAGCGGGCGGCGCCGACGTGGGCGTGCCCCTGCAGCCGGCTAGGGGTGTGCGTCAGGGTGACCCCCTCTCCCCCCTCCTTTTCAATTTTGCGGTGGACTATGTTTTGAGTCAACTTCCCTCCCACATCGGAGCTCGGATCCTTGGTCGCAGAGTTAACGCTGCGGCCTTCGCAGATGACGTCCTGCTTTTTGCATCGACCGCGAGGGGATTGCAGTCCCTCATCGACGCAGCCGTCGCAGCCCTCGCCCATCTGGGGCTGCAGATCAACGCCCGGAAGTGTTTCACCCTCGCCTTAGTCGCGTCTGGGCGCGACAAGAAGGTGAAGGTCGACGCCGACGTTACCTTCAAAGCGGGCAACGCCACCGTGCCCGCCCTACGTGTGGGTGAAACCTTCCGGTACCTGGGACTGCAATTCTCCACCGCGGGTCGCTGCGTTTTCAACCCACGACGCCACCTGGTGGAGCAGCTGGACGTCATCTCCCGAGCTCCACTCAAGCCGCAACAGCGCCTCCACGCCCTCACCACCGTACTTCTGCCTGGCCTGTACCATGGGCTGGCCCTCAGCCGCACCCGAGTGGGTGCGTTGAAAGCGGCAGATGTGACCATCCGTGCCGCCGTCAGGAGATGGTTCCGCCTTCCGGCGGACACTCCCCTGGGCTACTTCCACGCTCCTGTAGCCCAGGGAGGCCTCGGCATCCCATCATGCCGATGGATGGGGCCAACACTTCGCCGGTCCCGTCTCCTGGCGCTGAAGAGGATTGGGCCAGCCGCCGACGGTGCAGGCCGGGACGAGGTGCAGCGTGAGATTGAGGCGCTGGAGCGGCATCTTATGTGGGAGGGCCACCTCCTCAAATCGTCGACACAGGTTGGAGAGATGTGGGCCGCGCGCCTGCATGTTGCCTTTGACGGTGCGGCGCTGTCATCTTCCGCCGCCGTCAAGGGGCAACACCAGTGGGTCGCTGACACCAGTCGCCTGCTATCTGGGCGTAACTTCATCGACGCTCTCCGCGCCCGCATCAACGCCTTCCCCACGAAGGCACGGCGCAGTCGCGGGCGGGAGGCGGACACCAGATGCCGCGCGGGCTGCCAGGCCGTAGAGACCGCCAACCACGTGTTACAGGCTTGCTTCAGGACGCACGGGTCCCGGGTTAAGCGGCATGACGCGATCGTGCGCTATGTCGCCCGTGGACTCGCGCAGAGGGGCTTCAACGTCTCTGTGGAGCCCCACCTCCGCACACCTGAGGGAATCCGCAAGCCTGACGTGGTGGCGGTTAAAGACGG
>NW_025727025.1:95000-97500 GCF_021461385.2 Schistocerca piceifrons | reverse complement strand
AACCCACGTTGTGCCTTAACCTAACCCACGTTGTGCCTTAACCTAACCCACGTTGTCCCCTAAAGTAACCCACGTTGTCCCCTAACGTAACCCACGTTGTCCCCTAACGTAACCCATGTTGTCGCCTAAACCTGCTCTGTAATTGTTATACGACTCGTTCAATTAGTGTAGTGTTGCCCACCCGCAACCCTCGCAATATAGTTCGCTACTCGCACTGCCCGCTCCCCTGTGTATCGCTTCATGTTAAACACCTTGCAAGTCTTGCTGACTTTCCACATGCTCCTGCTGTACACTGTAATGTGGATGGCAGCAGGACGTACATGCCGCCCCTCCCCACGTCCCCACCTTGCCCCCCTGCCTTCGCAAGCTGGTTGGTGAGAAGTTTGCATGTTCAATGCCCTTCGCATGCGACGTACTCAGGCTACGTTGTGGTGCGGCCTGTGTCAACCGTCCGCTAATGTCGTACGCGTAAACCACAATCTGTACTGCACATTCGTCCTTATGTACCGAATGATACATCGTGGCACATGTGTGACCGTACAACGACTGCGCCCAAAAACGGCGGACCATACAGTGCAAATATTGTGCACGCAGCTACGTGTCGTCTCCCTATGAGAGCTGGATTGCAGTGTGGTACGCCATAGAGACGTGTGGGAGGAACGGACGCCGTGGATGGCGATCAGCATGAGCTGTCTGTTGATGTATTCGGACCTAGTCGTCTCTCCTCACACACCGTGATGGCATGGTGCACCGCGTTCCATATCTGCGACATGCTACAGAGGCCGGTTGACAGTCGTTCGAGCAATGGACATCGCATACGTACGGGGGCCACCTTCCACGTATTGTCTAGGCGTGCACATTTTGTTGCGTGTATGTGGGCAGACGTAGTGTGGCGTGACACCTGACACAGGCATGCAATAATCGTTGAAGTTGCAAATGGCGATGGACGCCTGCGTTTTCTGGTGAAGTTACGCAAATGAACAAATGGTAACCTGTTGTGGTGCGGTTGTTCTCGCTAGGGGTGAATCGGTGATGGCGACGATAGGTTGAGGTACGAACCGGTTGTTCCAGCGATACCCACCATGCCGACGAAACTGAACGGCATCTGGGTGTGAAGCGATACGCGGCGGTGGCTGGGTGGGACCGTCCCCGGCCGGTGAGGGGGCGCCTCCCGGCGTGCTGGCCGCGCGGTGCGTGGGCGCACGCGCTACAGCCGGCTGGTGGGGGCGGCCAGTGGCAGGCGCGCCGGCCGACGGACGCGGCAGGCGTCGCAGCTGCGCGCCGGCGCACCCTGCGCGCGGCGCCGTGCGGCCAAAGTAGGTCCTCGCGGGCCCGGTGCGAAGCGCGGTGGACATCTTCAGTGTGCTGGTCCGATTGAGGACTGTGTGCGTTGAGGATGCGCCGCCGCCCGGCGCTCGGCGCCGCGACGCCGTCTGCTGCTCGGTCGCCCCAGCGGTTCTCGCTGGTGGTTTGTATCGCAGCTGTGCGGATGTGTTGGCGCGTGCGCTGTGCTGGGAGAGTTCGCTTCGGCACCCAAGTGGGGCTTTTGTCCTTCTGTGGCGCTGGCGTTGGAGCTGCCGGTCACCGTAGGTGGCGCGTGTTGTCTCCCGCCGGCAATGCCACGACAGCACGCTCCCGGGCCTCTGTCGGCAGCGGCAAGCTCAGTTGGGAGCACGGGTGGTCGCACCGAAAGCGTCTACTCGCCTAACTCCGGGCGATTGCGCCTCTCTCGAACCCGACCAAGTACTTGGGACGGCGCTGCGCGCCGCCGGGACCTGAGAGGGTTTCGAGGTGTATTGTGCAGGGGAGCTCAGCCTCCTCCTGTTTGCAGAATGATTGAGCGGACGCTTGCGTGTTCGCGCGGGCCCCCGGGACACACTCCCGGGCGGCCGGCTGCTCAGCTCTAGTTGACGCAGCTCCCTGGTTGATCCTGCCAGTAGTCATATGCTTGTCTCAAAGATTAAGCCATGCATGTCTCAGTACAAGCCGCATTAAGGTGAAACCGCGAATGGCTCATTAAATCAGTTATGGTTCCTTAGATCGTACCCACGTTACTTGGATAACTGTGGTAATTCTAGAGCTAATACATGCAAACAGAGTCCCGACCAGAGATGGAAGGGACGCTTTTATTAGATCAAAACCAATCGGTCGGCTCGTCCGGTCCGTTTGCCTTGGTGACTCTGAATAACTTTGGGCTGATCGCACGGTCCTCGTACCGGCGACGCATCTTTCAAATGTCTGCCTTATCAACTGTCGATGGTAGGTTCTGCGCCTACCATGGTTGTAACGGGTAACGGGGAATCAGGGTTCGATTCCGGAGAGGGAGCCTGAGAAACGGCTACCACATCCAAGGAAGGCAGCAGGCGCGCAAATTACCCACTCCCGGCACGGGGAGGTAGTGACGAAAAATAACGATACGGGACTCATCCGAGGCCCCGTAATCGGAATGAGTACACTTTAAATCCTTTAACGAGTATCTATTGGAGGGCAAGTCTGGTGC
>NW_025727025.1:82500-87500 GCF_021461385.2 Schistocerca piceifrons | reverse complement strand
TCGACGCCACCCACAAAGCCTGCAGCCTCTGTCGACCATAGCACCCAATCTCCAGTGGCTCTGCCGCACGAAGCCGTGGACCGGCAATGACTCCACCCGCACCCGTTCGTGCACCACCCCAACCGCCACACGCGCACCTCCAGCGGATGAACGGCGGAAGTTTCCCGCACTCGTAAAGTGCAATCCACCCCTATAACTTGCGTTTCATGAAGAGTTATTTCCAATATGCGACATTCCCGCTGTCCCTATACATGAGCCGCGACCTGTACCACTTACGAGCGAGAGACGCGATCGCGTTGCTCACTGTACGGCGTCCGATACCGAGCCATCAGCATGTCGGTCCCCATGCGCGTTGCACTCGCACTCGCAGTCGCAAAAACGTGGGGCAAATATATTACGCGGAAGAGCTATAACAGACCGAGCCCCACTGCATGGGGGGAGTCTTTGTCACTAATGTACACAGATGGAACATTTTGGACTGGAACCAGATTACCCGTACACACGGCGCTGATTAGTAATCAATGCAGAGCCATCAAACTACAGCAAATATACACAACTGTCCGTATACATGCTGAAAGAGTCTGCCCACAATGGGAACCACACGTCAGCCAGACACTCTGATCACGCACCACTCTCTGCTTCTAACAGGCGCACATACAATATGTAAGCACCAGCATGGAACAACATCCAGTGCATCTTCTCCGCCACATTACACAATCCACACTATCACAACCAGACCAGGAGGTCCATGCGGAAAATACAATATCCCAGCCTTTCGACATCCACCATTGCGCAGACCAGGCACCAACACCCACACATGTCCTATACAACGGTGCACCCAACATCACAATAGTACCTCCTGTCACAGCGCACAAACAATGACATGAGTCAAAGACACAGGTCTCACACAAGCATAGAATTGGAGCGCCGCCTCTAATAAGCCAAAGGTGCATCCTGACGTGACAAATCTGATCATGTCACAAGCATTCACTTACTATAATCACTATCAACGAACCTGCCGCCCCCGCCCCCCCCCCCCTACACCTTTCCTTACAACAACGTGTAACCTAACCTAACCTAACCTAACCTATGTTGTACCTTAACCTAACCTATGTTGTACCTTAACCTAACCTATGTTGTACCTTAACCTAACCTATGTTGTACCTTAACCTAACCTATGTTGTACCTTAACCTAACCTATGTTGTACCTTAACCTAACCTATGTTGTACCTTAACCTAACCTATGTTGTACCTTAACCTAACCTATGTTGTACCTTAACCTAACCTATGTTGTACCTTAACCTAACCTATGTTGTACCTTAACCTAACCTATGTTGTACCTTAACCTAACCTATGTTGTACCTTAACCTAACCCATGTTGTACCTTAACCTAACCCATGTTGTACCTTAACCTAACCCATGTTGTACCTTAACCTAACCCATGTTGTACCTTAACCTAACCCATGTTGTACCTTAACCTAACCCATGTTGTACCTTAACCTAACCCATGTTGTACCTTAACCTAACCCATGTTGTACCTTAACCTAACCCATGTTGTACCTTAACCTAACCCATGTTGTACCTTAACCTAACCCATGTTGTGCCTTAACCTAACCCATGTTGTGCCTTAACCTAACCCATGTTGTGCCTTAACCTAACCCATGTTGTGCCTTAACCTAACCCATGTTGTGCCTTAACCTAACCCATGTTGTGCCTTAACCTAACCCACGTTGTGCCTTAACCTAACCCACGTTGTGCCTTAACCTAACCCATGTTGTGCCTTAACCTAACCCATGTTGTGCCTTAACCTAACCCATGTTGTGCCTTAACCTAACCCATGTTGTGCCTTAACCTAACCCATGTTGTGCCTTAACCTAACCCATGTTGTGCCTTAACCTAACCCATGTTGTGCCTTAACCTAACCCACGTTGTGCCTTAACCTAACCCACGTTGTGCCTTAACCTAACCCACGTTGTGCCTTAACCTAACCCATGTTGTGCCTTAACCTAACCCATGTTGTGCCTTAACCTAACCCATGTTGTGCCTTAACCTAACCCATGTTGTGCCTTAACCTAACCCACGTTGTGCCTTAACCTAACCCACGTTGTGCCTTAACCTAACCCACGTTGTGCCTTAACCTAACCCACGTTGTGCCTTAACCTAACCCACGTTGTGCCTTAACCTAACCCACGTTGTGCCTTAACCTAACCCACGTTGTCCCCTAAAGTAACCCACGTTGTCCCCTAACGTAACCCACGTTGTCCCCTAACGTAACCCATGTTGTCGCCTAAACCTGCTCTGTAATTGTTATACGACTCGTTCAATTAGTGTAGTGTTGCCCACCCGCAACCCTCGCAATATAGTTCGCTACTCGCACTGCCCGCTCCCCTGTGTATCGCTTCATGTTAAACACCTTGCAAGTCTTGCTGACTTTCCACATGCTCCTGCTGTACACTGTAATGTGGATGGCAGCAGGACGTACATGCCGCCCCTCCCCACGTCCCCACCTTGCCCCCCTGCCTTCGCAAGCTGGTTGGTGAGAAGTTTGCATGTTCAATGCCCTTCGCATGCGACGTACTCAGGCTACGTTGTGGTGCGGCCTGTGTCAACCGTCCGCTAATGTCGTACGCGTAAACCACAATCTGTACTGCACATTCGTCCTTATGTACCGAATGATACATCGTGGCACATGTGTGACCGTACAACGACTGCGCCCAAAAACGGCGGACCATACAGTGCAAATATTGTGCACGCAGCTACGTGTCGTCTCCCTATGAGAGCTGGATTGCAGTGTGGTACGCCATAGAGACGTGTGGGAGGAACGGACGCCGTGGATGGCGATCAGCATGAGCTGTCTGTTGATGTATTCGGACCTAGTCGTCTCTCCTCACACACCGTGATGGCATGGTGCACCGCGTTCCATATCTGCGACATGCTACAGAGGCCGGTTGACAGTCGTTCGAGCAATGGACATCGCATACGTACGGGGGCCACCTTCCACGTATTGTCTAGGCGTGCACATTTTGTTGCGTGTATGTGGGCAGACGTAGTGTGGCGTGACACCTGACACAGGCATGCAATAATCGTTGAAGTTGCAAATGGCGATGGACGCCTGCGTTTTCTGGTGAAGTTACGCAAATGAACAAATGGTAACCTGTTGTGGTGCGGTTGTTCTCGCTAGGGGTGAATCGGTGATGGCGACGATAGGTTGAGGTACGAACCGGTTGTTCCAGCGATACCCACCATGCCGACGAAACTGAACGGCATCTGGGTGTGAAGCGATACGCGGCGGTGGCTGGGTGGGACCGTCCCCGGCCGGTGAGGGGGCGCCTCCCGGCGTGCTGGCCGCGCGGTGCGTGGGCGCACGCGCTACAGCCGGCTGGTGGGGGCGGCCAGTGGCAGGCGCGCCGGCCGACGGACGCGGCAGGCGTCGCAGCTGCGCGCCGGCGCACCCTGCGCGCGGCGCCGTGCGGCCAAAGTAGGTCCTCGCGGGCCCGGTGCGAAGCGCGGTGGACATCTTCAGTGTGCTGGTCCGATTGAGGACTGTGTGCGTTGAGGATGCGCCGCCGCCCGGCGCTCGGCGCCGCGACGCCGTCTGCTGCTCGGTCGCCCCAGCGGTTCTCGCTGGTGGTTTGTATCGCAGCTGTGCGGATGTGTTGGCGCGTGCGCTGTGCTGGGAGAGTTCGCTTCGGCACCCAAGTGGGGCTTTTGTCCTTCTGTGGCGCTGGCGTTGGAGCTGCCGGTCACCGTAGGTGGCGCGTGTTGTCTCCCGCCGGCAATGCCACGACAGCACGCTCCCGGGCCTCTGTCGGCAGCGGCAAGCTCAGTTGGGAGCACGGGTGGTCGCACCGAAAGCGTCTACTCGCCTAACTCCGGGCGATTGCGCCTCTCTCGAACCCGACCAAGTACTTGGGACGGCGCTGCGCGCCGCCGGGACCTGAGAGGGTTTCGAGGTGTATTGTGCAGGGGAGCTCAGCCTCCTCCTGTTTGCAGAATGATTGAGCGGACGCTTGCGTGTTCGCGCGGGCCCCCGGGACACACTCCCGGGCGGCCGGCTGCTCAGCTCTAGTTGACGCAGCTCCCTGGTTGATCCTGCCAGTAGTCATATGCTTGTCTCAAAGATTAAGCCATGCATGTCTCAGTACAAGCCGCATTAAGGTGAAACCGCGAATGGCTCATTAAATCAGTTATGGTTCCTTAGATCGTACCCACGTTACTTGGATAACTGTGGTAATTCTAGAGCTAATACATGCAAACAGAGTCCCGACCAGAGATGGAAGGGACGCTTTTATTAGATCAAAACCAATCGGTCGGCTCGTCCGGTCCGTTTGCCTTGGTGACTCTGAATAACTTTGGGCTGATCGCACGGTCCTCGTACCGGCGACGCATCTTTCAAATGTCTGCCTTATCAACTGTCGATGGTAGGTTCTGCGCCTACCATGGTTGTAACGGGTAACGGGGAATCAGGGTTCGATTCCGGAGAGGGAGCCTGAGAAACGGCTACCACATCCAAGGAAGGCAGCAGGCGCGCAAATTACCCACTCCCGGCACGGGGAGGTAGTGACGAAAAATAACGATACGGGACTCATCCGAGGCCCCGTAATCGGAATGAGTACACTTTAAATCCTTTAACGAGTATCTATTGGAGGGCAAGTCTGGTGCCAGCAGCCGCGGTAATTCCAGCTCCAATAGCGTATATTAAAGTTGTTGCGGTTAAAAAGCTCGTAGTTGGATTTGTGTCCCACGCTGTTGGTTCACCGCCCGTCGGTGTTTAACTGGCATGTATCGTGGGACGTCCTGCCGGTGGGGCGAGCCGAAGGCGTGCGACCGCCTCGTGCGTGCTCGTGCGTCCCGAGGCGGACCCCGTTGAAATCCTACCAGGGTGCTCTTTATTGAGTGTCTCGGTGGGCCGGCACGTTTACTTTGAACAAATTAGAGTGCTTAAAGCAGGCAAGCCCGCCTGAATACTGTGTGCATGGAATAATGGAATAGGACCTCGG
>NW_025727025.1:77500-80000 GCF_021461385.2 Schistocerca piceifrons | reverse complement strand
TACCTGGCCCGGCCCCGGACCCGCGCCGCTGTTGGCTCGGGATGCTCTCGGGCGGAATAATCGCTCCCGTCAGCGGCGCTTCAGCTTTGGACAATTTCACGACCCGTCTTGAAACACGGACCAAGGAGTCTAACATGTGCGCGAGTCATTGGGCTGTACGAAACCTAAAGGCGTAATGAAAGTGAAGGTCTCGCCTTGCGCGGGCCGAGGGAGGATGGGGCTTCCCCGCCCTTCACGGGGCGGCGGCCTCCGCACTCCCGGGGCGTCTCGTCCTCATTGCGAGGTGAGGCGCACCTAGAGCGTACACGTTGGGACCCGAAAGATGGTGAACTATGCCTGGCCAGGACGAAGTCAGGGGAAACCCTGATGGAGGTCCGTAGCGATTCTGACGTGCAAATCGATCGTCGGAGCTGGGTATAGGGGCGAAAGACTAATCGAACCATCTAGTAGCTGGTTCCCTCCGAAGTTTCCCTCAGGATAGCTGGTGCTCGTACGAGTCTCATCCGGTAAAGCGAATGATTAGAGGCCTTGGGGCCGAAACGACCTCAACCTATTCTCAAACTTTAAATGGGTGAGATCTCCGGCTTGCTTGATATGCTGAAGCCGCGAGCAAACGACTCGGATCGGAGTGCCAAGTGGGCCACTTTTGGTAAGCAGAACTGGCGCTGTGGGATGAACCAAACGCCGAGTTAAGGCGCCCGAATCGACGCTCATGGGAAACCATGAAAGGCGTTGGTTGCTTAAGACAGCAGGACGGTGGCCATGGAAGTCGGAATCCGCTAAGGAGTGTGTAACAACTCACCTGCCGAAGCAACTAGCCCTGAAAATGGATGGCGCTGAAGCGTCGTGCCTATACTCGGCCGTCAGTCTGGCAGTCATGGCCGGTCCTTGCGGCCGGCCGCGAAGCCCTGACGAGTAGGAGGGTCGCGGCGGTGGGCGCAGAAGGGTCTGGGCGTGAGCCTGCCTGGAGCCGCCGTCGGTGCAGATCTTGGTGGTAGTAGCAAATACTCCAGCGAGGCCCTGGAGGGCTGACGCGGAGAAGGGTTTCGTGTGAACAGCCGTTGCACACGAGTCAGTCGATCCTAAGCCCATAGGAGAAATCCGATGTTGATGGGGGCCGTCATAGCATGATGCGCTTTGTGCTGGCCCCCGTTGGGCGAAAGGGAATCCGGTTCCTATTCCGGAACCCGGCAGCGGAACCGATACAAGTCGGGCCCCTCTTTTAGAGATGCTCGTCGGGGTAACCCAAAAGGACCCGGAGACGCCGTCGGGAGATCGGGGAAGAGTTTTCTTTTCTGCATGAGCGTTCGAGTTCCCTTGGAATCCTCTAGCAGGGAGATAGGGTTTGGAACGCGAAGAGCACCGCAGTTGCGGCGGATGTCCCGATCTTCCCCCTCGGACCTTGAAAATCCGGAGAGGGCCACGTGGAGGTGTCGCGCCGGTTCGTACCCATATCCGCAGCAGGTCTCCAAGGTGAAGAGCCTCTAGTCGATAGAATAATGTAGGTAGGGAAGTCGGCAAATTGGATCCGTAACTTCGGGATAAGGATTGGCTCTGAGGATCGGGGCGTGTCGGGCTTGGTCGGGAAGTGGGTCAGCGCTAACGTGCCGGGCCTGGGCGAGGTGAGTGCCGTAGGGGTGCCGGTAAGTGCGGCGTTTAGCGCGGGCGTGGTCTGCTCTCGCCGTTGGTCGGCCTCGTGCTGGCCGGCGGTGCAGGATGCGCGCGCCTGCGCGGCGTTCGCGCCCCGGTGCTTCAACCTGCGTGCAGGATCCGAGCTCGGTCCCGTGCCTTGGCCTCCCACGATCTTCCTTGCTGCGAGCCGCGTCCGCCTTAGCGTGCTCCTCCGGGGGCGCGCGGGTGCGCGGATTCTCTTCGGCCGCCATTCAACGATCAACTCAGAACTGGCACGGACTGGGGGAATCCGACGTGTCTAATTAAAACAAAGCATTGCGATGGCCCTAGCGGGTGTTGACGCAATGTGATTTCTGCCCAGTGCTCTGAATGTCAACGTGAAGAAATTCAAGCAAGCGCGGGTAAACGGCGGGAGTAACTATGACTCTCTTAAGGTAGCCAAATGCCTCGTCATCTAATTAGTGACGCGCATGAATGGATTAACGAGATCCAGTGTGTGGGCCCACAGGTTAGCTCTGGTGCGGCCTGCCGCCGCTGGTCAGGCGAATACAGAGGAACGTTCTGTTGAGATGCATTGGAGCATTCAACACAAGTCCAACAGATGCACTGTTGGTAATTATGGGTCTATGTCCATTAGACCTAATAATAAGGCAGCACGCAGCCTTCTATTGGCTGCGCAAACAGAACATCGACAGGTACAAGACATAATGGGCCGTTCCTCTGTTAAGTGTCAAAGCCATTCGCAAGAAAGTGCTTGACATTTGGCAGGACGAATGGATGGATCCAGTACGGGCCGTAGAGTCCATGGGTTTATACCCACAGTAAGGGGAAGATTAAATAACAAGATAATGAAGCCCTCACAGGGCAT
>NW_025727025.1:70000-72500 GCF_021461385.2 Schistocerca piceifrons | reverse complement strand
TGAGAGCTGGATTGCAGTGTGGTACGCCATAGAGACGTGTGGGAGGAACGGACGCCGTGGATGGCGATCAGCATGAGCTGTCTGTTGATGTATTCGGACCTAGTCGTCTCTCCTCACACACCGTGATGGCATGGTGCACCGCGTTCCATATCTGCGACATGCTACAGAGGCCGGTTGACAGTCGTTCGAGCAATGGACATCGCATACGTACGGGGGCCACCTTCCACGTATTGTCTAGGCGTGCACATTTTGTTGCGTGTATGTGGGCAGACGTAGTGTGGCGTGACACCTGACACAGGCATGCAATAATCGTTGAAGTTGCAAATGGCGATGGACGCCTGCGTTTTCTGGTGAAGTTACGCAAATGAACAAATGGTAACCTGTTGTGGTGCGGTTGTTCTCGCTAGGGGTGAATCGGTGATGGCGACGATAGGTTGAGGTACTAACCGGTTGTTCCAGCGATACCCACCATGCCGACGAAACTGAACGGCATCTGGGTGTGAAGCGATACGCGGCGGTGGCTGGGTGGGACCGTCCCCGGCCGGTGAGGGGGCGCCTCCCGGCGTGCTGGCCGCGCGGTGCGTGGGCGCACGCGCTACAGCCGGCTGGTGGGGGCGGCCAGTGGCAGGCGCGCCGGCCGACGGACGCGGCAGGCGTCGCAGCTGCGCGCCGGCGCACCCTGCGCGCGGCGCCGTGCGGCCAAAGTAGGTCCTCGCGGGCCCGGTGCGAAGCGCGGTGGACATCTTCAGTGTGCTGGTCCGATTGAGGACTGTGTGCGTTGAGGATGCGCCGCCGCCCGGCGCTCGGCGCCGCGACGCCGTCTGCTGCTCGGTCGCCCCAGCGGTTCTCGCTGGTGGTTTGTATCGCAGCTGTGCGGATGTGTTGGCGCGTGCGCTGTGCTGGGAGAGTTCGCTTCGGCACCCAAGTGGGGCTTTTGTCCTTCTGTGGCGCTGGCGTTGGAGCTGCCGGTCACCGTAGGTGGCGCGTGTTGTCTCCCGCCGGCAATGCCACGACAGCACGCTCCCGGGCCTCTGTCGGCAGCGGCAAGCTCAGTTGGGAGCACGGGTGGTCGCACCGAAAGCGTCTACTCGCCTAACTCCGGGCGATTGCGCCTCTCTCGAACCCGACCAAGTACTTGGGACGGCGCTGCGCGCCGCCGGGACCTGAGAGGGTTTCGAGGTGTATTGTGCAGGGGAGCTCAGCCTCCTCCTGTTTGCAGAATGATTGAGCGGACGCTTGCGTGTTCGCGCGGGCCCCCGGGACACACTCCCGGGCGGCCGGCTGCTCAGCTCTAGTTGACGCAGCTCCCTGGTTGATCCTGCCAGTAGTCATATGCTTGTCTCAAAGATTAAGCCATGCATGTCTCAGTACAAGCCGCATTAAGGTGAAACCGCGAATGGCTCATTAAATCAGTTATGGTTCCTTAGATCGTACCCACGTTACTTGGATAACTGTGGTAATTCTAGAGCTAATACATGCAAACAGAGTCCCGACCAGAGATGGAAGGGACGCTTTTATTAGATCAAAACCAATCGGTCGGCTCGTCCGGTCCGTTTGCCTTGGTGACTCTGAATAACTTTGGGCTGATCGCACGGTCCTCGTACCGGCGACGCATCTTTCAAATGTCTGCCTTATCAACTGTCGATGGTAGGTTCTGCGCCTACCATGGTTGTAACGGGTAACGGGGAATCAGGGTTCGATTCCGGAGAGGGAGCCTGAGAAACGGCTACCACATCCAAGGAAGGCAGCAGGCGCGCAAATTACCCACTCCCGGCACGGGGAGGTAGTGACGAAAAATAACGATACGGGACTCATCCGAGGCCCCGTAATCGGAATGAGTACACTTTAAATCCTTTAACGAGTATCTATTGGAGGGCAAGTCTGGTGCCAGCAGCCGCGGTAATTCCAGCTCCAATAGCGTATATTAAAGTTGTTGCGGTTAAAAAGCTCGTAGTTGGATTTGTGTCCCACGCTGTTGGTTCACCGCCCGTCGGTGTTTAACTGGCATGTATCGTGGGACGTCCTGCCGGTGGGGCGAGCTGAAGGCGTGCGACCGCCTCGTGCGTGCTCGTGCGTCCCGAGGCGGACCCCGTTGAAATCCTACCAGGGTGCTCTTTATTGAGTGTCTCGGTGGGCCGGCACGTTTACTTTGAACAAATTAGAGTGCTTAAAACAGGCAAGCCCGCCTGAATACTGTGTGCATGGAATAATGGAATAGGACCTCGGTTCTATTTTGTTGGTTTTCGGAACCCGAGGTAATGATTAATAGGGACAGGCGGGGGCATTCGTATTGCGACGTTAGAGGTGAAATTCTTGGATCGTCGCAAGACGAACAGAAGCGAAAGCATTTGCCAAGTATGTTTTCATTAATCAAGAACGAAAGTTAGAGGTTCGAAGGCGATCAGATACCGCCCTAGTTCTAACCATAAACGATGCCAGCCAGCGATCCGCCGCAGTTCCTCCGATGACTCGGCGGGCAGCCTCCGGGAAACCAAAGCTT
>NW_025727025.1:60000-62500 GCF_021461385.2 Schistocerca piceifrons | reverse complement strand
CAAATCTGATCATGTCACAAGCATTCACTTACTATAATCACTATCAACGAACCTGCCGCCCCCGCCCCCCCCCCCCCCCTACACCTTTCCGTACAACAACGTGTAACCTAACCTAACCTAACCTAACCTATGTTGTACCTTAACCTAACCTATGTTGTACCTTAACCTAACCTATGTTGTACCTTAACCTAACCTATGTTGTACCTTAACCTAACCTATGTTGTACCTTAACCTAACCTATGTTGTACCTTAACCTAACCTATGTTGTACCTTAACCTAACCTATGTTGTACCTTAACCTAACCCATGTTGTACCTTAACCTAACCCATGTTGTACCTTAACCTAACCCATGTTGTACCTTAACCTAACCCATGTTGTACCTTAACCTAACCCATGTTGTACCTTAACCTAACCCATGTTGTGCCTCAACCTAACCCATGTTGTGCCTCAACCTAACCCATGTTGTGCCTCAACCTAACCCATGTTGTGCCTTAACCTAACCCATGTTGTGCCTCAACCTAACCCATGTTGTGCCTTAACCTAACCCATGTTGTGCCTTAACCTAACCCATGTTGTGCCTTAACCTAACCCATGTTGTGCCTTAACCTAACCCATGTTGTGCCTTAACCTAACCCATGTTGTGCCTTAACCTAACCCATGTTGTGCCTTAACCTAACCCATGTTGTGCCTTAACCTAACCCATGTTGTCGCCTTAACGTAACCCACGTTGTCGCCTAAACCTGCTCTGTAATTGTTATACGACTCGTTCAATTACTGTAGTGTTGCCCACCCGCAACCCTCGCAATATAGTTCGCTACTCGCACTGCCCGCACCCCTGTGTATCGCTTCATGTTAAACACCTTGCAAGTCTTGCTCACTTTCCACATGCTCCTGCTGTACACTGTAATGTGGATGGCAGCAGGACGTACATGCCGCCCCTCCCCACGTCCCCACCTTGCCCCCTGCCTTCGCAAGCTGGTTGGTGAGAAGTTTGCATGTTCAATGCCCTTCGCATGCGACGTACTCAGGCTACGTTGTGGTGCGGCCTGTGTCAACTGTCCGCTGATGTCGTACGCGTGAACCACAATCTGTACTGCACATTCGTCCTTATGTACTGAATGATACATCGTGGCACATGTGTGACCGCACAACGACTGCGCCCAAAAACGGCGGACCATACAGTGCAAATATTGTGCACGCAGCTACGTGTCGTCTCCCTATGAGAGCTGGATTGCAGTGTGGTACGCCATAGAGACGTGTGGGAGGAACGGACGCCGTGGATGGCGATCAGCATGAGCTGTCTGTTGATGTATTCGGACCTAGTCGTCTCTCCTCACACACCGTGATGGCATGGTGCACCGCGTTCCATATCTGCGACATGCTACAGAGGCCGGTTGACAGTCGTTCGAGCAATGGACATCGCATACGTACGGGGGCCACCTTCCACGTATTGTCTAGGCGTGCACATTTTGTTGCGTGTATGTGGGCAGACGTAGTGTGGCGTGACACCTGACACAGGCATGCAATAATCGTTGAAGTTGCAAATGGCGATGGACGCCTGCGTTTTCTGGTGAAGTTACGCAAATGAACAAATGGTAACCTGTTGTGGTGCGGTTGTTCTCGCTAGGGGTGAATCGGTGATGGCGACGATAGGTTGAGGTACTAACCGGTTGTTCCAGCGATACCCACCATGCCGACGAAACTGAACGGCATCTGGGTGTGAAGCGATACGCGGCGGTGGCTGGGTGGGACCGTCCCCGGCCGGTGAGGGGGCGCCTCCCGGCGTGCTGGCCGCGCGGTGCGTGGGCGCACGCGCTACAGCCGGCTGGTGGGGGCGGCCAGTGGCAGGCGCGCCGGCCGACGGACGCGGCAGGCGTCGCAGCTGCGCGCCGGCGCACCCTGCGCGCGGCGCCGTGCGGCCAAAGTAGGTCCTCGCGGGCCCGGTGCGAAGCGCGGTGGACATCTTCAGTGTGCTGGTCCGATTGAGGACTGTGTGCGTTGAGGATGCGCCGCCGCCCGGCGCTCGGCGCCGCGACGCCGTCTGCTGCTCGGTCGCCCCAGCGGTTCTCGCTGGTGGTTTGTATCGCAGCTGTGCGGATGTGTTGGCGCGTGCGCTGTGCTGGGAGAGTTCGCTTCGGCACCCAAGTGGGGCTTTTGTCCTTCTGTGGCGCTGGCGTTGGAGCTGCCGGTCACCGTAGGTGGCGCGTGTTGTCTCCCGCCGGCAATGCCACGACAGCACGCTCCCGGGCCTCTGTCGGCAGCGGCAAGCTCAGTTGGGAGCACGGGTGGTCGCACCGAAAGCGTCTACTCGCCTAACTCCGGGCGATTGCGCCTCTCTCGAACCCGACCAAGTACTTGGGACGGCGCTGCGCGCCGCCGGGACCTGAGAGGGTTTCGAGGTGTATTGTGCAGGGGAGCTCAGCCTCCTCCTGTTTGCAGAATGATTGAGCGGACGCTTGCGTGTTCGCGCGGGACCCCGGGACACACTCCCGGGCGGCCG
>NW_025727025.1:45000-52500 GCF_021461385.2 Schistocerca piceifrons | reverse complement strand
GACATAGCACACTGCCACCTACAGGGATCCGACGGAACTACGCCACCCATGCCGGCAAAACAGTATCGCCATCTATGAAAATAGGGCGACACCACATGCAATACCGCCATCTATGCGCATCTGACAACACTACGTCCGCACCACAAAACATACCGCCATCTGTAGGTCTCCCGCAACATGACCTCCTGCAACGACGCTACCGCCATCTATGAGACGCCAAGCCGACTAAGACAGCGATGGCGCCACAGTGGCCGCCTTTCGACGCCACCCACAAAGGCTGCAAGCTCTGTCGACCATAGCACCCAATCTCCAGTGGCTCTGCCGCACGAAGCCGTGGACCGGCAATGACGCCACCCGCACCCGTTCGTGCACCACCCCAACCGCCAAACTCGCACCTCCAGCGGATGAACGGCGGACGTTTCCCGCACTCGTAAAGTGCAATCCACCCCTATAACTTGCGTTTCATGAAGAGTTATTTTCCAATATGCGACATTCCCGCTGTCCGTATACATGAGCCGCGACCTGTACCACTTACGAGGCGAGAGACGCGATCGCGTTGCTCACTGTACGGCGTCCGATACCGAGCCATCAGCATGTCGGTCCCCATGCGCGTTGCACTCGCACTCGCCAGTCGCAAAAAACGTGGGGCAAATATATTACGCGGAAGAGTTATAACAGACCGAGCCCCACTGCATGGGGGGAGTCTTTGTCACTAATGTACACAGATGGAACATTTTGGACTGGAACCAGATTACCCGTACACACGGCGCTGATTAGTAATCAATGCAGAGCCATCAAACTACAGCAAATATACACAACTGTCCGTATACATGCTGAAAGAGTCTGCCCAAAATGGGAACCACACGTCAGCCAGACACTCTGATCACGCACCACTCTCTGCTTCTAACAGGCGCACATACAATATGTAAGCACCAGCATGAACAACATCCAGTGCATCTCTCCGCCACATTACACAATCCACACTATCACAAACAGACCAGGAGGTCCGTGCGGAAAATACAATATCCCAGCCTTTCGACATCCACCATTGCGCAGACCAGGCACCAACACCCACACATGTCCTATACAACGGTGCACCCAACATCACAATAGTACCTCCTGTCACAGCGCACAAACAATGACATGAGTCAAAGACACAGGTCTCACACAAGCATAGAATTGGAGCGCCGCCTCTAATAAGCCAAAGGTGCATCCTGACGTGACAAATCTGATCATGTCACAAGCATTCACTTACTATAATCACTATCAACGAACCTGCCGCCCCCGCCCCCCCCCCCCCCCTACACCTTTCCGTACAACAACGTGTAACCTAACCTAACCTAACCTAACCTATGTTGTACCTTAACCTAACCTATGTTGTACCTTAACCTAACCTATGTTGTACCTTAACCTAACCTATGTTGTACCTTAACCTAACCTATGTTGTACCTTAACCTAACCTATGTTGTACCTTAACCTAACCTATGTTGTACCTTAACCTAACCTATGTTGTACCTTAACCTAACCCATGTTGTACCTTAACCTAACCCATGTTGTACCTTAACCTAACCCATGTTGTACCTTAACCTAACCCATGTTGTACCTTAACCTAACCCATGTTGTACCTTAACCTAACCCATGTTGTGCCTCAACCTAACCCATGTTGTGCCTCAACCTAACCCATGTTGTGCCTCAACCTAACCCATGTTGTGCCTTAACCTAACCCATGTTGTGCCTCAACCTAACCCATGTTGTGCCTTAACCTAACCCATGTTGTGCCTTAACCTAACCCATGTTGTGCCTTAACCTAAACCCATGTTGTGCCTTAACCTAACCCATGTTGTGCCTTAACCTAACCCATGTTGTGCTTAACCTAACCCATGTTGTGCCTTAACCTAACCCATGTTGTGCCTTAACCTAACCCATGTTGTCGCCTTAACGTAACCCACGTTGTCGCCTAACCTGCTCTGTAATTGTTATACGACTCGTTCAATTACTGTAGTGTTGCCACCCGCAACCCTCGCAATATAGTTCGCTACTCGCACTGCCCGCACCCCTGTGTATCGCTCATGTTAAACACCTTGCAAGTCTTGCTCACTTTCCACATGCTCCTGCTGTACACTGTAATGTGGATGGCAGCAGGACGTACATGCCGCCCCTCCCCACGTCCCCACCTTGCCCCCTGCCTTCGCAAGCTGGTTGGTGAGAAGTTTGCATGTTCAATGCCTTCGCATGCGGACGTACTCAGGCTACGTTGTGGTGCGGCCTGTGTCAACTGTCCGCTGATGTCGTACGCGTGAACACAATCTGTACTGCACATTCGTCCTTATGTACTGAATGATACATCGTGGCACATGTGTGACCGCACAACGACTGCGCCCAAAAACGGCGGACCATACAGTGCAAATATTGTGCACGCAGCTACGTGTCGTCTCCCTATGAGAGCTGGATTGCAGTGTGGTACGCCATAGAGACGTGTGGGAGGAACGGACGCCGTGGATGGCGATCAGCATGAGCTGTCTGTTGATGTATTCGGACCTAGTCGTCTCTCCTCACACACCGTGATGGCATGGTGCACCGCGTTCCATATCTGCGACATGCTACAGAGGCCGGTTGACAGTCGTTCGAGCAATGGACATCGCATACGTACGGGGGCCACCTCCACGTATTGTCTAGGCGTGCACATTTTGTTGCGTGTATGTGGGCAGACGTAGTGTGGCGTGACACCTGACACAGGCATGCAATAATCGTTGAAGTTGCAAATGGCGATGGACGCCTGCGTTTTCTGGTGAAGTTACGCAAATGAACAAATGGTAACCTGTTGTGTGCGGTTGTTCTCGCTAGGGGTGAATCGGTGATGGCGACGATAGGTTGAGGTACTAACCGGTTGTTCCAGCGATACCCACCATGCCGACGAAACTGAACGGCATCTGGGTGTGAAGCGATACGCGGCGGTGGCTGGGTGGGACCGTCCCCGGCCGGTGAGGGGGCGCCTCCCGGCGTGCTGGCCGCGCGGTGCGTGGGCGCACGCGCTACAGCCGGCTGGTGGGGGCGGCCAGTGGCAGGCGCGCCGGCCGACGGACGCGGCAGGCGTCGCAGCTCTGCGCGCCGGCGCACCCTGCGCGCGGCGCCGTGCGGCCAAAGTAGGTCCTCGCGGGCCCGGTGCGAAGCGCGGTGGACATCTTCAGTGTGCTGGTCCGATGAGGGACTGTGTGCGTTGAGGATGCGCCGCCGCCCGGCGCTCGGCGCCGCGACGCCGTCTGCTGCTCGGTCGCCCCAGCGGTTCTCGCTGGTGGTTTGTATCGCAGCTGTGCGGATGTGTTGGCGCGTGCGCTGTGCTGGGAGAGTTCGCTTCGGCACCCAAGTGGGGCTTTTGTCCTTCTGTGGCGCTGGCGTTGGAGCTGCCGGTCACCGTAGGTGGCGCGTGTTGTCTCCCGCCGCAATGCCACGACAGCACGCTCCCGGGCCTCTGTCGGCAGCGGCAAGCTCAGTTGGGAGCACGGGTGGTCGCACCGAAAGCGTCTACTCGCCTAACTCCGGGCGATTGCGCCTCTCTCGAACCCGACCAAGTACTTGGGACGGCGCTGCGCGCCGCCGGGACCTGAGAGGGTTTCGAGGTGTATTGTGCAGGGGAGCTCAGCCTCCTCCTGTTTGCAGAATGATTGAGCGGACGCTTGCGTGTTCGCGCGGGCCCCCGGGACACACTCCCGGGCGGCCGGCTGCTCAGCTCTAGTTGACGCAGCTCCCTGGTTGATCCTGCCAGTAGTCATATGCTTGTCTCAAAGATTAAGCCATGCATGTCTCAGTACAAGCCGCATTAAGGTGAAACCGCGAATGGCTCATTAAATCAGTTATGGTTCCTTAGATCGTACCCACGTACTTGGATAACTGTGGTAATTCTAGAGCTAATACATGCAAACAGAGTCCGACCAGAGATGGAAGGGACGCTTTTATTAGATCAAAAACCAATCGGTCGGCTCGTCCGGTCCGTTTGCCTTGGTGACTCTGAATAAACTTGGGCTGATCGCACGGTCCTCGTACCGGCGACGCATCTTTCAAAATGTCTGCCTTATCAACTGTCGATGGTAGGTTCTGCGCCTACCATGGTTGTAACGGGTAACGGGGAATCAGGGTTCGATCCGGAGAGGGAGCCTGAGAAACGGCTACCACATCCAAGGAAGGCAGCAGGCGCGCAAATTAACCCACTCCCGGCACGGGGAGGTAGTGACGAAAAATAACGATACGGGACTCATCCGAGGCCCCGTAATCGGAATGAGTACACTTTAAATCCTTTAACGAGTATCTATTGGAGGGCAAGTCTGGTGCCAGCAGCCGCGGTAATTCCAGCTCCAATAGCGTATATTAAAGTTGTTGCGGTTAAAAAGCTCGTAGTTGGATTTGTGTCCCACGCTGTTGGTTCACCGCCCGTCGGTGTTTAACTGGCATGTATCGTGGGACGTCCTGCCGGTGGGCGAGCTGAAGGCGTGCGACCGCCCTCGTGCGTGCTCGTGCGTCCCGAGGCGGACCCCGTTGAAATCCTACCAGGTGCTCTTTATTGAGTGTCTCGGTGGGCCGGCACGTTTACTTTGAACAAATTAGAGTGCTTAAAGCAGGCAAGCCCGCCTGAATACTGTGTGCATGGAATAATGGATAGGACCTCGGTTCTATTTTGTTGGTTTTCGGAACCCGAGGTAATGATTAATAGGGACAGGCGGGGCATTCGTATTGCGACGTTAGAGGTGAAATTCTTGGATCGTCGCAAGACGAACAGAAGCGAAAGCATTTGCCAAGTATGTTTTCATTATCAAGAACGAAAGTTAGAGGTTCGAAGGCGATCAGATACCGCCCTAGTTCTAACATAAACGATGCCAGCCAGCGATCCGCCGCAGTTCCTCCGATGACTCGGCGGCAGCCTCCGGGAAACCAAAGCTTTTGGGTTCCGGGGGAAGTATGTTGCAAAGCTGAAACTTAAAGGAATTGACGGAAGGGCACCACCAGGAGTGGAGCCTGCGGCTTAATTTGACTCAACACGGGAAACCTCACCAGGCCCTGACACCGGAAGGATTGACAGATTGATAGCTCTTTCTTGATTCGGTGGGTGGTGG
This sequence comes from Schistocerca piceifrons, assembly GCF_021461385.2. NCBI lineage: Eukaryota > Metazoa > Arthropoda > Insecta > Orthoptera > Acrididae > Schistocerca > Schistocerca piceifrons. Next base: position 47,395 of record NW_025727025.1, on the reverse strand, counting down.
TGCATTGGCCGTTCTTAGTTGGTGGAGCGATTTGTCTGGTTAATTCCGATAACGAACGAGACTCTAGCCTGCTACTAGTCGCGTGACATCCTTCGTGCTGTCAGCGATTACTTTTCTTCTTAGAGGGACAGGCGGCTTCTAGCCGCACGAGATTGAGCAATAACAGGTCTGTGATGCCCTTAGATGTTCTGGGCCGCACGCGCGCTACACCTGAAGGAATCAGCGTGTCTTCCTAGGCCGAAAGGTCGGGGGTAACCCGCTGAACCTCCTTCGTGCTAGGGATTGGGGGCTTGCAATTGTTCCCCATGAACGAGGAATTCCCAGTAAGCGCGAGTCATAAGCTCGCGTTGATTACGTCCCTGCCCCTTTGTACACACCGCCCGTCGCTACTACCGATTGAATGATTTAGTGAGGTCTTCGGACTGGTACGCGGCATTGACTCTGTCCGTTGCCGATGCTACCGGAAAGATGACCAAACTTGATCATTTAGAGGAAGTAAAAGTCGTAACAAGGTTTCCGTAGGTGAACCTGCGGAAGGATCATTACCGGACTAGACTGCATGTCTTTCGATGTGCGTGTCGTGTCGCGCAACACGCTACCTGTACGGCTCGCCGTAGCCGTGCGCCGCGTGCGGAACCACGCGTGCCTCTCAAAACTAGCGGCAATGTTGTGTGGTACGAGCGCTGAAGCGCTGGAGCGGCTGGCCTGCGGCACCTGGCGCCTGGCGCCGGTTTTGAATGACTTTCGCCCGAGTGCCTGTCCGCTCCGGTGTGGAGCCGTACGACGGCCCGTCGGCCGTGAGGCCGTTGGACACAGAACGCTGGAACAGGGGCCGCCACACGCCTCACTCCCGCCTATGCGACCGTCTCGAAAGAGACGGCGGAAACTGAGAAAGATCACCCAGGACGGTGGATCACTCGGCTCGTGGGTCGATGAAGAACGCAGCAAATTGCGCGTCGACATGTGAACTGCAGGACACATGAACATCGACGTTTCGAACGCACATTGCGGTCCATGGATTCCGTTCCCGGGCCACGTCTGGCTGAGGGTCGGCTACGTATACTGAAGCGCGCGGCGTTTGCCCCCGCTTCGCAGACCTGGGAGTGTCGCGGCCGCCTGTGGGGCCGGCCGCGTCTCCTCAAACGTGCGATGCGCGCCCGTCGCCTGGCGGTTCGCATACCGGTACTTTCTCGGTAGCGTGCACAGCCGGCTGGCGGTGTGGCGTGCGACACCTCGTACAACGACCTCAGAGCAGGCGAGACTACCCGCTGAATTTAAGCATATTACTAAGCGGAGGAAAAGAAACTAACAAGGATTCCCCCAGTAGCGGCGAGCGAACAGGGAAGAGTCCAGCACCGAACCCCGCAGGGCTGCCGCCTGTCGTGGCATGTGGTGTTTGGGAGGGTCCACTACCCCGACGCCTCGCGCCGAGCCCAAGTCCAACTTGAATGAGGCCACGGCCCGTAGAGGGTGCCAGGCCCGTAGCGGCCGGTGCGAGCGTCGGCGGGACCTCTCCTTCGAGTCGGGTTGCTTGAGAGTGCAGCTCCAAGTGGGTGGTAAACTCCATCCTGAGACTAAATATGACCACGAGACCGATAGCGAACAAGTACCGTGAGGGAAGTTGAAAAGAACTTTGAAGAGAGAGTTCAAAAGTACGTGAAACCGTTCTGGGGTAAACGTGAGAAGTCCGAAAGGTCGAACGGGTGAGATTCACGCCCATCCGGCCACTGGCCTCCGCCCTCGGCAGATGGGGCCGGCCGCCCGCGCGGAGCAATCCGCGGCGGGGTCGTGTCCGGTTGCCTTTCCACTCGCCGCGGGTGGGGCCGTTCCGGTGTGCGGTGGGCCGCACTTCTCCCCTAGTAGGACGTCGCGACCCGCTGGGTGCCGGCCTACGGCCCGGGTGCGCAGCCTGTCCTTCCGCGGGCCTCGGTTCGCGTCTGTTGGGCAGAGCCCCGGTGTCCTGGCTGGCTGCCCGGCGGTATATCTGGAGGAGTCGATTCGCCCCTTGGGCGCTCGGGCTCCCGGCAAGCGCGCGCGGTTCTTCCCGGATGACGGACCTACCTGGCCCGGCCCCGGACCCGCGCCGCTGTTGGCTCGGGATGCTCTCGGGCGGAATAATCGCTCCCGTCAGCGGCGCTTCAGCTTTGGACAATTTCACGACCCGTCTTGAAACACGGACCAAGGAGTCTAACATGTGCGCGAGTCATTGGGCTGTACGAAACCTAAAGGCGTAATGAAAGTGAAGGTCTCGCCTTGCGCGGGCCGAGGGAGGATGGGGCCTTCCCCGCCCTTCACGGGGCGGCGGCCTCCGCACTCCCGGGGCGTCTCGTCCTCATTGCGAGGTGAGGCGCACCTAGAGCGTACACGTTGGGACCCGAAAGATGGTGAACTATGC
>NW_025727025.1:37500-40000 GCF_021461385.2 Schistocerca piceifrons | reverse complement strand
CCGCCCCCGCCCCCCCCCCCCCCTACACCTTTCCGTACAACAACGTGTAACCTAACCTAACCTAACCTAACCTATGTTGTACCTTAACCTAACCTATGTTGTACCTTAAACCTAACCTATGTTGTACCTTAACCTAACCTATGTTGTACCTTAACCTAACCTATGTTGTACCTTAACCTAACCTATGTTGTACCTTAACCTAACTAGTTGTACCTAACCTAACCCATGTTGTACCTTAACCTACCCATGTTGTACCTTAACCTAACCCATGTTGTACCTTAACCTAACCCATGTTGTACCTTAACCTAACCCATGTTGTACCTCAACCTAACCCATGTTGTGCCTCAACCTAACCCATGTTGTGCCTCAACCTAACCCATGTTGTGCCTCAACCTAACCCATGTTGCTGCCTTAACCTAACCCATGTTGTGCCTCAACCTAACCCATGTTGTGCCTTAACCTAACCCATGTTGTGCCTTAACCTAACCCATGTTGTGCCTTACCTAACCCATGTTGTGCCTTAACCTAAACCCATGTTGTGCCTTAACCTAACCCATGTTGTGCCTTAACCTAACCCATGTTGTGCCTTAACCTAACCCATGTTGTCGCCTTAACGTAACCCACGTTGTCGCCTAAACCTGCTCTGTAATTGTTATACGACTCGTTCAATTACTGTAGTGTTGCCCACCCGCAACCCTCGCAATATAGTTCGCTACTCGCACTGCCCGCACACCCTGTGTATCGCTTCATGTTAAACACCTTGCAAGTCTTGCTCACTTTCCACATGCTCCTGCTGTACACTGTAATGTGGATGGCAGCAGGACGTACATGCCGCCCCTCCCCACGTCCCCACCTTGCCCCCTGCCTTCGCAAGCTGGTTGGTGAGAAGTTTGCATGTTCAATGCCCTTCGCATGCGACGTACTCAGGCTACGTTGTGGTGCGGCCTGTGTCAACTGTCCGCTGATGTCGTACGCGTGAACCACAATCTGTACTGCACATTCGTCCTTATGTACTGAATGATACATCGTGGCACATGTGTGACCGCACAACGACTGCGCCCAAAAACGGCGGACCATACAGTGCAAATATTGTGCACGCAGCTACGTGTCGTCTCCCTATGAGAGCTGGATTGCAGTGTGGTACGCCATAGAGACGTGTGGGAGGAACGGACGCCGTGGATGGCGATCAGCATGAGCTGTCTGTTGATGTATTCGGACCTAGTCGTCTCTCCTCACACACCGTGATGGCATGGTGCACCGCGTTCCATATCTGCGACATGCTACAGAGGCCGGTTGACAGTCGTTCGAGCAATGGACATCGCATACGTACGGGGGCCACCTTCCACGTATTGTCTAGGCGTGCACATTTTGTTGCGTGTATGTGGGCAGACGTAGTGTGGCGTGACACCTGACACAGGCATGCAATAATCGTTGAAGTTGCAAATGGCGATGGACGCCTGCGTTTTCTGGTGAAGTTACGCAAATGAACAAATGGTAACCTGTTGTGGTGCGGTTGTTCTCGCTAGGGGTGAATCGGTGATGGCGACGATAGGTTGAGGTACTAACCGGTTGTTCCAGCGATACCCACCATGCCGACGAAACTGAACGGCATCTGGGTGTGAAGCGATACGCGGCGGTGGCTGGGTGGGACCGTCCCCGGCCGGTGAGGGGGCGCCTCCCGGCGTGCTGGCCGCGCGGTGCGTGGGCGCACGCGCTACAGCCGGCTGGTGGGGGCGGCCAGTGGCAGGCGCGCCGGCCGACGGACGCGGCAGGCGTCGCAGCTGCGCGCCGGCGCACCCTGCGCGCGGCGCCGTGCGGCCAAAGTAGGTCCTCGCGGGCCCGGTGCGAAGCGCGGTGGACATCTTCAGTGTGCTGGTCCGATTGAGGACTGTGTGCGTTGAGGATGCGCCGCCGCCCGGCGCTCGGCGCCGCGACGCCGTCTGCTGCTCGGTCGCCCCAGCGGTTCTCGCTGGTGGTTTGTATCGCAGCTGTGCGGATGTGTTGGCGCGTGCGCTGTGCTGGGAGAGTTCGCTTCGGCACCCAAGTGGGGCTTTTGTCCTTCTGTGGCGCTGGCGTTGGAGCTGCCGGTCACCGTAGGTGGCGCGTGTTGTCTCCCGCCGGCAATGCCACGACAGCACGCTCCCGGGCCTCTGTCGGCAGCGGCAAGCTCAGTTGGGAGCACGGGTGGTCGCACCGAAAGCGTCTACTCGCCTAACTCCGGGCGATTGCGCCTCTCTCGAACCCGACCAAGTACTTGGGACGGCGCTGCGCGCCGCCGGGACCTGAGAGGGTTTCGAGGTGTATTGTGCAGGGGAGCTCAGCCTCCTCCTGTTTGCAGAATGATTGAGCGGACGCTTGCGTGTTCGCGCGGGCCCCCGGGACACACTCCCGGGCGGCCGGCTGCTCAGCTCTAGTTGACGCAGCTCCCTGGTTGATCCTGCCAGTAGTCATATGCTTGTCTCAAAGATTAAGCCATGCATGTCTCAGTACAAGCCGCATT
>NW_025727025.1:25000-30000 GCF_021461385.2 Schistocerca piceifrons | reverse complement strand
CCGCCATCTATGCGCATCTGACAACACTACGTCCGCACCACAAAACATACCGCCATCTGTAGGTCTCCCGCAACATGACCTCCTGCAACGACGCTACCGCCATCTATGAGACGCCAAGCCGACTAAGACAGCGATGGCGCCACAGTGGCCGCCTTTCGACGCCACCCACAAAGGCTGCAGCCTCTGTCGACCATAGCACCCAATCTCCAGTGGCTCTGCCGCACGAAGCCGTGGACCGGCAATGACGCCACCCGCACCCGTTCGTGCACCACCCCAACCGCCAAACTCGCACCTCCAGCGGATGAACGGCGGACGTTTCCCGCACTCGTAAAGTGCAATCCACCCCTATAACTTGCGTTTCATGAAGAGTTATTTCCAATATGCGACATTCCCGCTGTCCGTATACATGAGCCGCGACCTGTACCACTTACGAGCGAGAGACGCGATCGCGTTGCTCACTGTACGGCGTCCGATACCGAGCCATCAGCATGTCGGTCCCCATGCGCGTTGCACTCGCACTCGCAGTCGCAAAAACGTGGGGCAAATATATTACGCGGAAGAGTTATAACAGACCGAGCCCCACTGCATGGGGGGAGTCTTTGTCACTAATGTACACAGATGGAACATTTTGGACTGGAACCAGATTACCCGTACACACGGCGCTGATTAGTAATCAATGCAGAGCCATCAAACTACAGCAAATATACACAACTGTCCGTATACATGCTGAAAGAGTCTGCCCAAAATGGGAACCACACGTCAGCCAGACACTCTGATCACGCACCACTCTCTGCTTCTAACAGGCGCACATACAATATGTAAGCACCAGCATGGAACAACATCCAGTGCATCTTCTCCGCCACATTACACAATCCACACTATCACAACCAGACCAGGAGGTCCGTGCGGAAAATACAATATCCCAGCCTTTCGACATCCACCATTGCGCAGACCAGGCACCAACACCCACACATGTCCTATACAACGGTGCACCCAACATCACAATAGTACCTCCTGTCACAGCGCACAAACAATGACATGAGTCAAAGACACAGGTCTCACACAAGCATAGAATTGGAGCGCCGCCTCTAATAAGCCAAAGGTGCATCCTGACGTGACAAATCTGATCATGTCACAAGCATTCACTTACTATAATCACTATCAACGAACCTGCCGCCCCCGCCCCCCCCCCCCCTACACCTTTCCGTACAACAACGTGTAACCTAACCTAACCTAACCTAACCTATGTTGTACCTTAACCTAACCTATGTTGTACCTTAACCTAACCTATGTTGTACCTTAACCTAACCTATGTTGTACCTTAACCTAACCTATGTTGTACCTTAACCTAACCTATGTTGTACCTTAACCTAACCTATGTTGTACCTTAACCTAACCTATGTTGTACCTTAACCTAACCCATGTTGTACCTTAACCTAACCCATGTTGTACCTTAACCTAACCCATGTTGTACCTTAACCTAACCCATGTTGTACCTTAACCTAACCCATGTTGTACCTTAACCTAACCCATGTTGTGCCTCAACCTAACCCATGTTGTGCCTCAACCTAACCCATGTTGTGCCTCAACCTAACCCATGTTGTGCCTTAACCTAACCCATGTTGTGCCTCAACCTAACCCATGTTGTGCCTTAACCTAACCCATGTTGTGCCTTAACCTAACCCATGTTGTGCCTTAACCTAACCCATGTTGTGCCTTAACCTAACCCATGTTGTGCCTTAACCTAACCCATGTTGTGCCTTAACCTAACCCATGTTGTGCCTTAACCTAACCCATGTTGTGCCTTAACCTAACCCACGTTGTCGCCTAAACCTGCTCTGTAATTGTTATACGACTCGTTCAATTACTGTAGTGTTGCCCACCCGCAACCCTCGCAATATAGTTCGCTACTCGCACTGCCCGCACCCCTGTGTATCGCTTCATGTTAAACACCTTGCAAGTCTTGCTCACTTTCCACATGCTCCTGCTGTACACTGTAATGTGGATGGCAGCAGGACGTACATGCCGCCCCTCCCCACGTCCCAACCTTGCCCCCTGCCTTCGCAAGCTGGTTGGTGAGAAGTTTGCATGTTCAATGCCCTTCGCATGCGACGTACTCAGGCTACGTTGTGGTGCGGCCTGTGTCAACTGTCCGCTGATGTCGTACGCGTGAACCACAATCTGTACTGCACATTCGTCCTTATGTACTGAATGATACATCGTGGCACATGTGTGACCGCACAACGACTGCGCCCAAAAACGGCGGACCATACAGTGCAAATATTGTGCACGCAGCTACGTGTCGTCTCCCTATGAGAGCTGGATTGCAGTGTGGTACGCCATAGAGACGTGTGGGAGGAACGGACGCCGTGGATGGCGATCAGCATGAGCTGTCTGTTGATGTATTCGGACCTAGTCGTCTCTCCTCACACACCGTGATGGCATGGTGCACCGCGTTCCATATCTGCGACATGCTACAGAGGCCGGTTGACAGTCGTTCGAGCAATGGACATCGCATACGTACGGGGGCCACCTTCCACGTATTGTCTAGGCGTGCACATTTTGTTGCGTGTATGTGGGCAGACGTAGTGTGGCGTGACACCTGACACAGGCATGCAATAATCGTTGAAGTTGCAAATGGCGATGGACGCCTGCGTTTTCTGGTGAAGTTACGCAAATGAACAAATGGTAACCTGTTGTGGTGCGGTTGTTCTCGCTAGGGGTGAATCGGTGATGGCGACGATAGGTTGAGGTACTAACCGGTTGTTCCAGCGATACCCACCATGCCGACGAAACTGAACGGCATCTGGGTGTGAAGCGATACGCGGCGGTGGCTGGGTGGGACCGTCCCCGGCCGGTGAGGGGGCGCCTCCCGGCGTGCTGGCCGCGCGGTGCGATGGCGCACGCGCTACAGCCGGCTGGTGGGGGCGGCCAGTGGCAGGCGCGCCGGCCGACGGACGCGGCAGGCGTCCCAGCTGCGCGCCGGCGCACCCTGCGCGCGGCGCCGTGCGGCCAAAGTAGGTCCTCGCGGGCCCGGTGCGAAGCGCGGTGGACATCTTCAGTGTGCTGGTCCGATTGAGGACTGTGTGCGTTGAGGATGCGCCGCCGCCCGGCGCTCGGCGCCGCGACGCCGTCTGCTGCTCGGTCGCCCCAGCGGTTCTCGCTGGTGGTTTGTATCGCAGCTGTGCGGATGTGTTGGCGCGTGCGCTGTGCTGGGAGAGTTCGCTTCGGCACCCAAGTGGGGCTTTTGTCCTTCTGTGGCGCTGGCGTTGGAGCTGCCGGTCACCGTAGGTGGCGCGTGTTGTCTCCCGCCGGCAATGCCACGACAGCACGCTCCCGGGCCTCTGTCGGCAGCGGCAAGCTCAGTTGGGAGCACGGGTGGTCGCACCGAAAGCGTCTACTCGCCTAACTCCGGGCGATTGCGCCTCTCTCGAACCCGACCAAGTACTTGGGACGGCGCTGCGCGCCGCCGGGACCTGAGAGGGTTTCGAGGTGTATTGTGCAGGGGAGCTCAGCCTCCTCCTGTTTGCAGAATGATTGAGCGGACGCTTGCGTGTTCGCGCGGGCCCCCGGGACACACTCCCGGGCGGCCGGCTGCTCAGCTCTAGTTGACGCAGCTCCCTGGTTGATCCTGCCAGTAGTCATATGCTTGTCTCAAAGATTAAGCCATGCATGTCTCAGTACAAGCCGCATTAAGGTGAAACCGCGAATGGCTCATTAAATCAGTTATGGTTCCTTAGATCGTACCCACGTTACTTGGATAACTGTGGTAATTCTAGAGCTAATACATGCAAACAGAGTCCCGACCAGAGATGGAAGGGACGCTTTTATTAGATCAAAACCAATCGGTCGGCTCGTCCGGTCCGTTTGCCTTGGTGACTCTGAATAACTTTGGGCTGATCGCACGGTCCTCGTACCGGCGACGCATCTTTCAAATGTCTGCCTTATCAACTGTCGATGGTAGGTTCTGCGCCTACCATGGTTGTAACGGGTAACGGGGAATCAGGGTTCGATTCCGGAGAGGGAGCCTGAGAAACGGCTACCACATCCAAGGAAGGCAGCAGGCGCGCAAATTACCCACTCCCGGCACGGGGAGGTAGTGACGAAAAATAACGATACGGGACTCATCCGAGGCCCCGTAATCGGAATGAGTACACTTTAAATCCTTTAACGAGTATCTATTGGAGGGCAAGTCTGGTGCCAGCAGCCGCGGTAATTCCAGCTCCAATAGCGTATATTAAAGTTGTTGCGGTTAAAAAGCTCGTAGTTGGATTTGTGTCCCACGCTGTTGGTTCACCGCCCGTCGGTGTTTAACTGGCATGTATCGTGGGACGTCCTGCCGGTGGGGCGAGCTGAAGGCGTGCGACCGCCTCGTGCGTGCTCGTGCGTCCCGAGGCGGACCCCGTTGAAATCCTACCAGGGTGCTCTTTATTGAGTGTCTCGGTGGGCCGGCACGTTTACTTTGAACAAATTAGAGTGCTTAAAGCAGGCAAGCCCGCCTGAATACTGTGTGCATGGAATAATGGAATAGGACCTCGGTTCTATTTTGTTGGTTTTCGGAACCCGAGGTAATGATTAATAGGGACAGGCGGGGGCATTCGTATTGCGACGTTAGAGGTGAAATTCTTGGATCGTCGCAAGACGAACAGAAGCGAAAGCATTTGCCAAGTATGTTTTCATTAATCAAGAACGAAAGTTAGAGGTTCGAAGGCGATCAGATACCGCCCTAGTTCTAACCATAAACGATGCCAGCCAGCGATCCGCCGCAGTTCCTCCGATGACTCGGCGGGCAGCCTCCGGGAAACCAAAGCTTTTGGGTTCCGGGGGAAGTATGGTTGCAAAGCTGAAACTTAAAGGAATTGACGGAAGGGCACCACCAGGAGTGGAGCCTGCGGCTTAATTTGACTCAACACGGGAAACCTCACCAGGCCCGGACACCGGAAGGATTGACAGATTGATAGCTCTTTCTTGATTCGGTGGGTGGTGGTGCATGGCCGTTC
>NW_025727025.1:15000-17500 GCF_021461385.2 Schistocerca piceifrons | reverse complement strand
TTGTACCTTAACCTAACCTATGTTGTACCTTAACCTAACCTATGTTGTACCTTAACCTAACCCATGTTGTACCTTAACCTAACCCATGTTGTACCTTAACCTAACCCATGTTGTACCTTAACCTAACCCATGTTGTACCTTAACCTAACCCATGTTGTGCCTCAACCTAACCCATGTTGTGCCTCAACCTAACCCATGTTGTGCCTCAACCTAACCCATGTTGTGCCTTAACCTAACCCATGTTGTGCCTCAACCTAACCCATGTTGTGCCTTAACCTAACCCATGTTGTGCCTTAACCTAACCCATGTTGTGCCTTAACCTAACCCATGTTGTGCCTTAACCTAACCCATGTTGTGCCTTAACCTAACCCATGTTGTGCCTTAACCTAACCCATGTTGTGCCTTAACCTAACCCATGTTGTGCCTTAACCTAACCCATGTTGTCGCCTTAACGTAACCCACGTTGTCGCCTAAACCTGCTCTGTAATTGTTATACGACTCGTTCAATTACTGTAGTGTTGCCCACCCGCAACCCTCGCAATATAGTTCGCTACTCGCACTGCCCGCACCCCTGTGTATCGCTTCATGTTAAACACCTTGCAAGTCTTGCTCACTTTCCACATGCTCCTGCTGTACACTGTAATGTGGATGGCAGCAGGACGTACATGCCGCCCCTCCCCACGTCCCCACCTTGCCCCCTGCCTTCGCAAGCTGGTTGGTGAGAAGTTTGCATGTTCAATGCCCTTCGCATGCGACGTACTCAGGCTACGTTGTGGTGCGGCCTGTGTCAACTGTCCGCTGATGTCGTACGCGTGAACCACAATCTGTACTGCACATTCGTCCTTATGTACTGAATGATACATCGTGGCACATGTGTGACCGCACAACGACTGCGCCCAAAAACGGCGGACCATACAGTGCAAATATTGTGCACGCAGCTACGTGTCGTCTCCCTATGAGAGCTGGATTGCAGTGTGGTACGCCATAGAGACGTGTGGGAGGAACGGACGCCGTGGATGGCGATCAGCATGAGCTGTCTGTTGATGTATTCGGACCTAGTCGTCTCTCCTCACACACCGTGATGGCATGGTGCACCGCGTTCCATATCTGCGACATGCTACAGAGGCCGGTTGACAGTCGTTCGAGCAATGGACATCGCATACGTACGGGGGCCACCTTCCACGTATTGTCTAGGCGTGCACATTTTGTTGCGTGTATGTGGGCAGACGTAGTGTGGCGTGACACCTGACACAGGCATGCAATAATCGTTGAAGTTGCAAATGGCGATGGACGCCTGCGTTTTCTGGTGAAGTTACGCAAATGAACAAATGGTAACCTGTTGTGGTGCGGTTGTTCTCGCTAGGGGTGAATCGGTGATGGCGACGATAGGTTGAGGTACTAACCGGTTGTTCCAGCGATACCCACCATGCCGACGAAACTGAACGGCATCTGGGTGTGAAGCGATACGCGGCGGTGGCTGGGTGGGACCGTCCCCGGCCGGTGAGGGGGCGCCTCCCGGCGTGCTGGCCGCGCGGTGCGTGGGCGCACGCGCTACAGCCGGCTGGTGGGGGCGGCCAGTGGCAGGCGCGCCGGCCGACGGACGCGGCAGGCGTCGCAGCTGCGCGCCGGCGCACCCTGCGCGCGGCGCCGTGCGGCCAAAGTAGGTCCTCGCGGGCCCGGTGCGAAGCGCGGTGGACATCTTCAGTGTGCTGGTCCGATTGAGGACTGTGTGCGTTGAGGATGCGCCGCCGCCCGGCGCTCGGCGCCGCGACGCCGTCTGCTGCTCGGTCGCCCCAGCGGTTCTCGCTGGTGGTTTGTATCGCAGCTGTGCGGATGTGTTGGCGCGTGCGCTGTGCTGGGAGAGTTCGCTTCGGCACCCAAGTGGGGCTTTTGTCCTTCTGTGGCGCTGGCGTTGGAGCTGCCGGTCACCGTAGGTGGCGCGTGTTGTCTCCCGCCGGCAATGCCACGACAGCACGCTCCCGGGCCTCTGTCGGCAGCGGCAAGCTCAGTTGGGAGCACGGGTGGTCGCACCGAAAGCGTCTACTCGCCTAACTCCGGGCGATTGCGCCTCTCTCGAACCCGACCAAGTACTTGGGACGGCGCTGCGCGCCGCCGGGACCTGAGAGGGTTTCGAGGTGTATTGTGCAGGGGAGCTCAGCCTCCTCCTGTTTGCAGAATGATTGAGCGGACGCTTGCGTGTTCGCGCGGGCCCCCGGGACACACTCCCGGGCGGCCGGCTGCTCAGCTCTAGTTGACGCAGCTCCCTGGTTGATCCTGCCAGTAGTCATATGCTTGTCTCAAAGATTAAGCCATGCATGTCTCAGTACAAGCCGCATTAAGGTGAAACCGCGAATGGCTCATTAAATCAGTTATGGTTCCTTAGATCGTACCCACGTTACTTGGATAACTGTGGTAATTCTAGAGCTAATACATGCAAACAGAGTCCCGACCAGAGATGGAAGGGACGCTTTTATTAGATCAAAACCAATCGGTCGGCTCG
>NW_025727025.1:2500-7500 GCF_021461385.2 Schistocerca piceifrons | reverse complement strand
GCCACCCACAAAGGCTGCAGCCTCTGTCGACCATAGCACCCAATCTCCAGTGGCTCTGCCGCACGAAGCCGTGGACCGGCAATGACGCCACCCGCACCCGTTCGTGCACCACCCCAACCGCCAAACTCGCACCTCCAGCGGATGAACGGCGGACGTTTCCCGCACTCGTAAAGTGCAATCCACCCCTATAACTTGCGTTTCATGAAGAGTTATTTCCAATATGCGACATTCCCGCTGTCCGTATACATGAGCCGCGACCTGTACCACTTACGAGCGAGAGACGCGATCGCGTTGCTCACTGTACGGCGTCCGATACCGAGCCATCAGCATGTCGGTCCCCATGCGCGTTGCACTCGCACTCGCAGTCGCAAAAAACGTGGGGCAAATATATTACGCGGAAGAGTTATAACAGACCGAGCCCCACTGCATGGGGGGAGTCTTTGTCACTAATGTACACAGATGGAACATTTTGGACTGGAACCAGATTACCCGTACACACGGCGCTGATTAGTAATCAATGCAGAGCCATCAAACTACAGCAAATATACACAACTGTCCGTATACATGCTGAAAGAGTCTGCCCAAAATGGGAACCACACGTCAGCCAGACACTCTGATCACGCACCACTCTCTGCTTCTAACAGGCGCACATACAATATGTAAGCACCAGCATGGAACAACATCCAGTGCATCTTCTCCGCCACATTACACAATCCACACTATCACAACCAGACCAGGAGGTCCGTGCGGAAAATACAATATCCCAGCCTTTCGACATCCACCATTGCGCAGACCAGGCACCAACACCCACACATGTCCTATACAACGGTGCACCCAACATCACAATAGTACCTCCTGTCACAGCGCACAAACAATGACATGAGTCAAAGACACAGGTCTCACACAAGCATAGAATTGGAGCGCCGCCTCTAATAAGCCAAAGGTGCATCCTGACGTGACAAATCTGATCATGTCACAAGCATTCACTTACTATAATCACTATCAACGAACCTGCCGCCCCCGCCCCCCCCCCCCTACACCTTTCCGTACAACAACGTGTAACCTAACCTAACCTAACCTAACCTATGTTGTACTTAACCTAACCTATGTTGTACCTTAACCTAACCTATGTTGTACCTTAACCTAACCTATGTTGTACCTTAACCTAACCTATGTTGTACCTTAACCTAACCTATGTTGTACCTTAACCTAACCTATGTTGTACCTTAACCTAACCCATGTTGTACCTTAACCTAACCCATGTTGTACCTTAACCTAACCCATGTTGTACCTTAACCTAACCCATGTTGTACCTTAACCTAACCCATGTTGTACCTTAACCTAACCCATGTTGTGCCTCAACCTAACCCATGTTGTGCCTCAACCTAACCCATGTTGTGCCTCAACCTAACCCATGTTGTGCCTTAACCTAACCCATGTTGTGCCTCAACCTAACCCATGTTGTGCCTTAACCTAACCCATGTTGTGCCTTAACCTAACCCATGTTGTGCCTTAACCTAACCCATGTTGTGCCTTAACCTAACCCATGTTGTGCCTTAACCTAACCCATGTTGTGCCTTAACCTAACCCATGTTGTGCCTTAACCTAACCCATGTTGTCGCCTTAACGTAACCCACGTTGTCGCCTAAACCTGCTCTGTAATTGTTATACGACTCGTTCAATTACTGTAGTGTTGCCCACCCGCAACCCTCGCAATATAGTTCGCTACTCGCACTGCCCGCACCCCTGTGTATCGCTTCATGTTAAACACCTTGCAAGTCTTGCTCACTTTCCACATGCTCCTGCTGTACACTGTAATGTGGATGGCAGCAGGACGTACATGCCGCCCCTCCCCACGTCCCCACCTTGCCCCCTGCCTTCGCAAGCTGGTTGGTGAGAAGTTTGCATGTTCAATGCCCTTCGCATGCGACGTACTCAGGCTACGTTGTGGTGCGGCCTGTGTCAACTGTCCGCTGATGTCGTACGCGTGAACCACAATCTGTACTGCACATTCGTCCTTATGTACTGAATGATACATCGTGGCACATGTGTGACCGCACAACGACTGCGCCCAAAAACGGCGGACCATACAGTGCAAATATTGTGCACGCAGCTACGTGTCGTCTCCCTATGAGAGCTGGATTGCAGTGTGGTACGCCATAGAGACGTGTGGGAGGAACGGACGCCGTGGATGGCGATCAGCATGAGCTGTCTGTTGATGTATTCGGACCTAGTCGTCTCTCCTCACACACCGTGATGGCATGGTGCACCGCGTTCCATATCTGCGACATGCTACAGAGGCCGGTTGACAGTCGTTCGAGCAATGGACATCGCATACGTACGGGGGCCCACCTTCCACGTATTGTCTAGGCGTGCACATTTTGTTGCGTGTATGTGGGCAGACGTAGTGTGGCGTGACACCTGACACAGGCATGCAATAATCGTTGAAGTTGCAAATGGCGATGGACGCCTGCGTTTTCTGGTGAAGTTACGCAAATGAACAAATGGTAACCTGTTGTGGTGCGGTTGTTCTCGCTAGGGGTGAATCGGTGATGGCGACGATAGGTTGAGGTACTAACCGGTTGTTCCAGCGATACCCACCATGCCGACGAAACTGAACGGCATCTGGGTGTGAAGCGATACGCGGCGGTGGCTGGGTGGGACCGTCCCCGGCCGGTGAGGGGGCGCCTCCCGGCGTGCTGGCCGCGCGGTGCGTGGGCGCACGCGCTACAGCCGGCTGGTGGGGGCGGCCAAGTGGCAGGCGCGCCGGCCGACGGACGCGGCAGGCGTCGCAGCTGCGCGCCGGCGCACCCTGCGCGCGGCGCCGTGCGGCCAAAGTAGGTCCTCGCGGGCCCGGTGCGAAGCGCGGTGGACATCTTCAGTGTGCTGGTCCGATTGAGGACTGTGTGCGTTGAGGATGCGCCGCCGCCCGGCGCTCGGCGCCGCGACGCCGTCTGCTGCTCGGTCGCCCCAGCGGTTCTCGCTGGTGGTTTGTATCGCAGCTGTGCGGATGTGTTGGCGCGTGCGCTGTGCTGGGAGAGTTCGCTTCGGCACCCAAGTGGGGCTTTTGTCCTTCTGTGGCGCTGGCGTTGGAGCTGCCGGTCACCGTAGGTGGCGCGTGTTGTCTCCGCCGGCAATGCCACGACAGCACGCTCCCGGGCCTCTGTCGGCAGCGGCAAGCTCAGTTGGGAGCACGGGTGGTCGCACCGAAAGCGTCTACTCGCCTAACTCCGGGCGATTGCGCCTCTCTCGAACCCGACCAAGTACTTGGGACGGCGCTGCGCGCCGCCGGGACCTGAGAGGGTTTCGAGGTGTATTGTGCAGGGGAGCTCAGCCTCCTCCTGTTTGCAGAATGATTGAGCGGACGCTTGCGTGTTCGCGCGGGCCCCCGGGACACACTCCCGGGCGGCCGGCTGCTCAGCTCTAGTTGACGCAGCTCCCTGGTTGATCCTGCCAGTAGTCATATGCTTGTCTCAAAGATTAAGCCATGCATGTCTCAGTACAAGCCGCATTAAGGTGAAACCGCGAATGGCTCATTAAATCAGTTATGGTTCCTTAGATCGTACCCACGTTACTTGGATAACTGTGGTAATTCTAGAGCTAATACATGCAAACAGAGTCCCGACCAGAGATGGAAGGGACGCTTTTATTAGATCAAAACCAATCGGTCGGCTCGTCCGGTCCGTTTGCCTTGGTGACTCTGAATAACTTTGGGCTGATCGCACGGTCCTCGTACCGGCGACGCATCTTTCAAATGTCTGCCTTATCAACTGTCGATGGTAGGTTCTGCGCCTACCATGGTTGTAACGGGTAACGGGGAATCAGGGTTCGATTCCGGAGAGGGAGCCTGAGAAACGGCTACCACATCCAAGGAAGGCAGCAGGCGCGCAAATTACCCACTCCCGGCACGGGGAGGTAGTGACGAAAAATAACGATACGGGACTCATCCGAGGCCCCGTAATCGGAATGAGTACACTTTAAATCCTTTAACGAGTATCTATTGGAGGGCAAGTCTGGTGCCAGCAGCCGCGGTAATTCCAGCTCCAATAGCGTATATTAAAGTTGTTGCGGTTAAAAAGCTCGTAGTTGGATTTGTGTCCCACGCTGTTGGTTCACCGCCCGTCGGTGTTTAACTGGCATGTATCGTGGGACGTCCTGCCGGTGGGGCGAGCTGAAGGCGTGCGACCGCCTCGTGCGTGCTCGTGCGTCCCGAGGCGGACCCCGTTGAAATCCTACCAGGGTGCTCTTTATTGAGTGTCTCGGTGGGCCGGCACGTTTACTTTGAACAAATTAGAGTGCTTAAAGCAGGCAAGCCCCGCCTGAATACTGTGTGCATGGAATAATGGAATAGGACCTCGGTTCTATTTTGTTGGTTTTCGGAACCCGAGGTAATGATTAATAGGGACAGGCGGGGGCATTCGTATTGGCGACGTTAGAGGTGAAATTCTTGGATCGTCGCAAGACGAACAGAAGCGAAAGCATTTGCCAAGTATGTTTTCATTAATCAAGAACGAAAGTTAGAGGTTCGAAGGCGATCAGATACCGCCCTAGTTCTAACCATAAACGATGCCAGCCAGCGATCCGCCGCAGTTCCTCCGATGACTCGGCGGGCAGCCTCCGGGAAACCAAAGCTTTTGGGTTCCGGGGGAAGTATGGTTGCAAAGCTGAAACTTAAAGGAATTGACGGAAGGGCACCACCAGGAGTGGAGCCTGCGGCTTAATTTGACTCAACACGGGAAACCTCACCAGGCCCGGACACCGGAAGGATTGACAGATTGATAGCTCTTTCTTGATTCGGTGGGTGGTGGTGCATGGCCGTTCTTAGTTGGTGGAGCGATTTGTCTGGTTAATTCCGATAACGAACGAGACTCTAGCCTGCTAACTAGTCGCGTGACATCCTTCGTGCTGTCAGCGATTACTTTTCTTCTTAGAGGGACAGGCGGCTTCTAGCCGCACGAGATTGAGCAATAACAGGTCTGTGATGCCCTTAGATGTTCTGG
>NW_025727024.1:82500-87500 GCF_021461385.2 Schistocerca piceifrons | reverse complement strand
CATCGTTTATGGTTAGAACTAGGGCGGTATCTGATCGCCTTCGAACCTCTAACTTTCGTTCTTGATTAATGAAAACATACTTGGCAAATGCTTTCGCTTCTGTTCGTCTTGCGACGATCCAAGAATTTCACCTCTAACGTCGCAATACGAATGCCCCCGCCTGTCCCTATTAATCATTACCTCGGGTTCCGAAAACCAACAAAATAGAACCGAGGTCCTATTCCATTATTCCATGCACACAGTATTCAGGCGGGCTTGCCTGCTTTAAGCACTCTAATTTGTTCAAAGTAAACGTGCCGGCCCACCGAGACACTCAATAAAGAGCACCCTGGTAGGATTTCAACGGGGTCCGCCTCGGGACGCACGAGCACGCACGGGGCGGTCGCACGCCTTCGGCTCGCCCCACCGGCAGGACGTCCCACGATACATGCCAGTTAAACACCGACGGGCGGTGAA
This sequence comes from Schistocerca piceifrons, assembly GCF_021461385.2. NCBI lineage: Eukaryota > Metazoa > Arthropoda > Insecta > Orthoptera > Acrididae > Schistocerca > Schistocerca piceifrons. Next base: position 87,044 of record NW_025727024.1, on the reverse strand, counting down.
CCAACAGCGTGGGACACAAATCCAACTACGAGCTTTTTAACCGCAACAACTTTAATATACGCTATTGGAGCTGGAATTACCGCGGCTGCTGGCACCAGACTTGCCCTCCAATAGATACTCGTTAAAGGATTTAAAGTGTACTCATTCCGATTACGGGGCCTCGGATGAGTCCCGTATCGTTATTTTTCGTCACTACCTCCCCGTGCCGGGAGTGGGTAATTTGCGCGCCTGCTGCCTTCCTTGGATGTGGTAGCCGTTTCTCAGGCTCCCTCTCCGGAATCGAACCCTGATTCCCCGTTACCCGTTACAACCATGGTAGGCGCAGAACCTACCATCGACAGTTGATAAGGCAGACATTTGAAAGATGCGTCGCCGGTACGAGGACCGTGCGATCAGCCCAAAGTTATTCAGAGTCACCAAGGCAAACGGACCGGACGAGCCGACCGATTGGTTTTGATCTAATAAAAGCGTCCCTTCCATCTCTGGTCGGGACTCTGTTTGCATGTATTAGCTCTAGAATTACCACAGTTATCCAAGTAACGTGGGTACGATCTAAGGAACCATAACTGATTTAATGAGCCATTCGCGGTTTCACCTTAATGCGGCTTGTACTGAGACATGCATGGCTTAATCTTTGAGACAAGCATATGACTACTGGCAGGATCAACCAGGGAGCTGCGTCAACTAGAGCTGAGCAGCCGGCCGCCCGGGAGTGTGTCCCGGGGGCCCGCGCGAACACGCAAGCGTCCGCTCAATCATTCTGCAAACAGGAGGAGGCTGAGCTCCCCTGCACAATACACCTCGAAACCCTCTCAGGTCCCGGCGGCGCGCAGCGCCGTCCCAAGTACTTGGTCGGGTTCGAGAGAGGCGCAATCGCCCGGAGTTAGGCGAGTAGACGCTTTCGGTGCGACCACCCGTGCTCCCAACTGAGCTTGCCGCTGCCGACAGAGGCCCGGGAGCGTGCTGTCGTGGCATTGCCGGCGGGAGACAACACGCGCCACCTACGGTGACCGGCAGCTCCAACGCCAGCGCCACAGAAGGACAAAAGCCCCACTTGGGTGCCGAAGCGAACTCTCCCAGCACAGCGCACACGCCAACACATCCGCACAGCTGCGATACAAACCACCAGCGAGAACCGCTGGGGCGACCGAGCAGCAGACGGCGTCGCGGCGCCGAGCGCCGGGCGGCGGCGCATCCTCAACGCACACAGTCCTCAATCGGACCAGCACACTGCAGATGTCCACCGCGCTTCGCACCGGGCCCGCGAGGACCTACTTTGGCCGCACGGCGCCGCGCGCAGGGTGCGCCGGCGCGCAGCTGCGACGCCTGCCGCGTCCGTCGGCCGGCGCGCCTGCCACTGGCCGCCCCCACCAGCCGGCTGTAGCGCGTGCGCCCACGCACCGCGCGGCCAGCACGCCGGGAGGCGCCCCCTCACCGGCCGGGGACGGTCCCACCCAGCCACCGCCGCGTATCGCTTCACACCCAGATGCCGTTCAGTTTCGTCGGCATGGTGGGTATCGCTGGAACAACCGGTTAGTACCTCAACCTATCGTCGCCATCACCGATTCACCCCTAGCGAGAACAACCGCACCACAACGGGTTACCATTTCTTCATTTGCGTAACTTCACCAGAAAACGTAGGCGTCCATCGCCATTTGCAACTTCAACCATTATTGCATGCCTGTGTCAGGTGTCACGCCACACTACGTCTGCCCACATACACGCAACAAAATGTGCACGCCTAGACAATACGTGGAAGGTGGCCCCCGTACGTATGCGATGTCCATTGCTCGAACGACTGTCAACCGGCTTCTGTAGCATGTCGCAGATATGGAACGCGCTGCACCATGCCATCACGGTGTGTGAGGAGAGACGACTAGGTCCGAATACATCAACAGACAGCTCATGCTGATCGCCATCCACGGCGTCCGTTCCTCCCACACGTCTCTATGGCGTACCACACTGCAATCCAGCTCTCATAGGGAGACGACACGTAGCTGCGTGCACAATATTTGCACTGTATGGTCCGCCGTTTTTGGGCGCAGTCGTTGTACGGTCACACATGTGCCACGATGTATCATTCAGTACATAAGGACGAATGTGCAGTACAGATTGTGGTTCACGCGTACGACATCAGCGGACAGTTGACACAGGCCGCACCACAACGTAGCCTGCGTACGTCGCATGCGAAGGGCATTGAACATGCAAACTTGTCACCAACCACCTTGCGAAGGCAGGGGGCAAGGTGGGGACGTGGGGAGAGGTGGGGGGGGGGGGGGGGGGCGGCATGTACGCCCTGCTGCCATCCACATTACAGTGTACAGCAGGAGCATGTGGAAAGTCAGCAAGACTTGCAAGGTGTTTAACATGAAGCGATACACAGGGGAGCGGGCAGTGCGAGTAGCGAACTATATTGCGAGGGTTGCGGGTGGGCAACACTACACTAATTGAACGAGTCGTATAACAATTACAGAGCAGGTTTAGGCGACAACGTGGGTTACGATAGGCGACAACGTGGGTTACGTTAGGGGACAACGTGGGTTACGTTAGGGGACAACGTGGGTTACGTTAGGGGACAACGTGGGTTACGTTAGGGGACAACGTGGGTTACGTTAGGGGACAACGTGGGTTACGTTAGGGGACAACGTGGGTTACGTTAGGGGACAACGTGGGTTAGGTTAAGGCACAACATGGGTTAGGTTAAGGCACAACATGGGTTAGGTTAAGGCACAACATGGGTTAGGTTAAGGCACAACATGGGTTAGGTTAAGGCACAACATGGGTTAGGTTACGGCACAACATGGGTTAGGTTAAGGCACAACATGGGTTAGGTTAGGGGACAACATGGGTTAGGTTAGGGGACAACATGGGTTAGGTTAAGGCACAACATGGGTTAGGTTAAGGCACAACATGGGTTAGGTTAGGGGACAACATGGGTTAGGTTAGGGCACAACATGGGTTAGGTTAGGGGACAACATGGGTTAGGTTAGGGGACAACATGGGTTAGGTTAGGGGACAACATGGGTTAGGTTAGGGGACAACATGGGTTAGGTTAGGGGACAACATGGGTTAGGTTAGGGGACAACATGGGTTAGGTTAGGGGACAACATGGGTTAGGTTAGGGGACAACATGGGTTAGGTTAAGGCACAACATGGGTTAGGTTAGGGGACAACATGGGTTAGGTTAGGGGACAACATGGGTTAGGTTAGGGGACAACATGGGTTAGGTTAGGGGACAACATGGGTTAGGTTAAGGCACAACATGGGTTAGGTTAGGGCACAACATGGGTTAGGTTAGGGCACAACATGGGTTAGGTTAGGGCACAACATGGGTTAGGTTAGGGGACAACATGGGTTAGGTTAGGGGACAACATGGGTTAGGTTAGGGGACAACATGGGTTAGGTTAGGGGACAACATGGGTTAGGTTAGGGGACAACATGGGTTAGGTTAGGGGACAACATGGGTTAGGTTAGGGGACAACATGGGTTAGGTTAGGGGACAACATGGGTTAGGTTAGGGGACAACATGGGTTAGGTTAAGGCACAACATGGGTTAGGTTAAGGCACAACATGGGTTAGGTTAGGGGACAACATGGGTTAGGTTAGGGGACAACATGGGTTAGGTTAGGGGACAACATGGGTTAGGTTAAGGCACAACATGGGTTAGGTTAGGGGACAACATGGGTTAGGTTAAGGCACAACATGGGTTAGGTTAGGGGACAACATGGGTTAGGTTAGGGGACAACATGGGTTAGGTTAAGGCACAACATGGGTTAGGTTAAGGCACAACATGGGTTAGGTTAAGGCACAACATGGGTTAGGTTAGGGGACAACATGGGTTAGGTTAGGGGACAACTTGGGTTAGGTTAGGGGACAACATGGGTTAGGTTAAGGCACAACATGGGTTAGGTTAAGGCACAACATGGGTTAGGTTAGGGGACAACATGGGTTAGGTTAGGGGACAACATGGGTTAGGTTAGGGGACAACATGGGTTAGGTTAAGGCACAACATGGGTTAGGTTAGGGGACAACATGGGTTAGGTTAAGGCACAACATGGGTTAGGTTAGGGGACAACATGGGTTAGGTTAGGGGACAACATGGGTTAGGTTAAGGCACAACATGGGTTAGGTTAAGGCACAACATGGGTTAGGTTAAGGGACAACATGGGTTAGGTTAGGGGACAACTTGGGTTAGGTTAGGGGACAACATGGGTTAGGTTAAGGCACAACATGGGTTAGGTTAAGGCACAACATGGGTTAGGTTAAGGTACAACATGGGTTAGGTTAAGGTACAACATGGGTTAGGTTAGGTTACACGTTGTTGTAAGGAAAGGTGTGGGGGGGGGGGGGGGGGCGGGGCGGCAGGTTCGTTGATAGTGATTATAGTAAGTGAATGCTTGTGACATGATGAGATTTGTCACGTCAGGATGCACCTTTGGCTTATTAGAGGCGGCGCTCCAATTCTATGCTTGTGTCAGACCTGTGTCTTTGACTCATGTCATTGTTTGTGCGCTGTGACAGGAGGTACTATTGTGATGTTGGGT
>NW_025727024.1:75000-77500 GCF_021461385.2 Schistocerca piceifrons | reverse complement strand
ACAAAGCAATCCGGCAGGCCATGCGCCTTCAGCACGGGGCGAAGGGCAGCATGATCTACCGAATCGAATGCCTTAGATACGTCGATCGACGCCACAAAGACAGAGCGGCAGGAGCGAACTGCGTCGGTGAGAGCAGTGTCCAAGATGAAGGTATTTTCCAACATCCCATCCCGAGGGATGAATGCCCGCTGACGTTCGTCCACAGCACATGCGCGCATCAGGCGTGACGCGAGAACCTTGTGAAAGGTCCGCGCCAACACCGAGCAGACCGTAATGGGGCGAAAGTCAGCGGGGGATGTTGGTGCAGCCGTTTTCGGGAGAAGGGACGTCCGCGCGCGAAGCAGGCGTTCCGGAAGGGCGCGGGCCAGAAGGAAGAGATTCATCACTTTCACCAGGACTTCGTGCGGCAGGCGCCGCAACTCCGCTGGGGTAAGGCCGTCCGGCCCGGCTGCTGATCCCCTGGGCGGCAACGCGGCGGCGACCTCCTCATGTGTGACCGGCCCCCATATGCACTCAAGAGCGACAGGCTCTGAGTGCGGGAGGAGGCGGTCACGAATGAAGCCCGCGGTGGAGATGGGCTTCTTGGTGAAGAGGTCCGCCCAGAAGTCCAGCAGACCAGGGATGGCAGGTGGCGGCTGGAGCAGGGTGCCATCCAAGAGGCCGCGCACGCAACGTGCACGCGACCGTCGGAAGGCATCCTGCGTTCTCGCGTACTCCCAGCGGCGCCGCTTGCGCTTCTGCGTCGGCGGCGCGGCAGGCGGCCGCTTCGATGGTTGGCGCGGCCGCTGTGTCCTGGTGATCGATCTCTCCCCTCTGGACCCGACCGACGCAAGGGCATCCGGGAGCATGCCCAGGATGACATCGGGCGGCGTGCCCCGCCCCAGACCTATGACACGATCCAGGGCAGAGAAACGCTGGGCGGAAGCGGGTAGCCCCGCCAGATGCTCCCAGATGGCGGCGTCAGTCGGCCCCTCCGGCGGCGGCCCGGTGGTGTCGGCCGCGAAGTCCTCGGCTGCGTCGACGGGCGGCGCAGCGGCCTCGCCCGCGTCAGGCAGCGGGCTCGCTGCTCCCCGGCGGGACGCCGGCTCTTCCCCCCGACCGATCTCAAGCGCCTCCATGAATTGGCGGACAAGCTGCTTGTGGGCAGCTTGCCGCCGTCGGCACTTGATTGCCTCAAGCGTTCGGTCGGGGAACATCCTGATGAGTTCTTGATTTACAAAGAAGAACCGGGCGTCCCTCTCGAGGAACAGTTCGGCCTCTGCCTTGGCGAGCGACAGGACTTCTTCCTCCGTCCACCTCGCGCGATGCCTCTCCGTGACGATCTCCGCGTTGGCGGCCGCAAGGTGTTGGCGGCGGCGATGGACCCCGAGACCGTTCTTGGTGGTGAAGCTGCGGTGGCACTCACTACAGGTATACATAGCTGCAAAAGTTACAAAATTTTCGGCACGGCCGGTTGGCCGGCTAGGTGCTGGGGAAGTTGGGGTGGCACCTTCAGCGGAAGGGCCACCACTTTTTCTCTGAATACTGCCCCCAACTAACAAAGGGATAGTGCGAGGGGGGGCTGGTAACCCCCCCAAGCCCCTGGTGCGGTCTTCCACTCTGCGAAAATCAGCGGGCCCACGAGAAGGGGAGAAGACCGCAGGAGAGGAGAGGCTAAGAGGGCTAGGCCCATGTATTGCGCATCACTCTCCCTGTAACTACAACCCAAGGAAGGCACCTCGCAGCAACAGCACGACTACATCAAGACCGCACTTCGAAAAGCCAAGTCCGGATGCAGCCACACCGCCGCCACTTGGCCACCTTAAGAGAGTCATAGTTACTCCCGCCGTTTACCCGCGCTTGCTTGAATTTCTTCACGTTGACATTCAGAGCACTGGGCAGAAATCACATTGCGTCAACACCCGCTAGGGCCATCGCAATGCTTTGTTTTAATTAGACAGTCGGATTCCCCCAGTCCGTGCCAGTTCTGAGTTGATCGTTGAATGGCGGCCGAAGAGAATCCGCGCACCCGCGCGCCCCCGGAGGAGCACGCTAAGGCGGACGCGGCCTCGCAGCAAGGAAGATCCGTGGGAGGCCAAGGCACGGGACCGAGCTCGGATCCTGCACGCAGGTTGAAGCACCGGGGCGCGAACGCCGCGCAGGCGCGCGCATCCTGCACCGCCGGCCAGCACGAGGCCGACCAACGGCGAGAGCAGACCACGCCCGCGCTAAACGCCCGCACTTACCGGCACCCCTACGGCACTCACCTCGCCCAGGCCCGGCACGTTAGCGCTGACCCACTTCCCGACCAAGCCCGACACGCCCCGATCCTCAGAGCCAATCCTTATCCCGAAGTTACGGATCCAATTTGCCGACTTCCCTTACCTACATTATTCTATCGACTAGAGGCTCTTCACCTTGGAGACCTGCTGCGGATATGGGTACGAACCGGCGCGACACCTCCACGTGGCCCTCTCCCGGATTTTCAAGGTCCGAGGGGAAGATCGGGACACCGCCGCAA
>NW_025727024.1:67500-70000 GCF_021461385.2 Schistocerca piceifrons | reverse complement strand
GGCGAGTAGACGCTTTCGGTGCGACCACCCGTGCTCCCAACTGAGCTTGCCGCTGCCGACAGAGGCCCGGGAGCGTGCTGTCGTGGCATTGCCGGCGGGAGACAACACGCGCCACCTACGGTGACCGGCAGCTCCAACGCCAGCGCCACAGAAGGACAAAAGCCCCACTTGGGTGCCGAAGCGAACTCTCCCAGCACAGCGCACACGCCAACACATCCGCACAGCTGCGATACAAACCACCAGCGAGAACCGCTGGGGCGACCGAGCAGCAGACGGCGTCGCGGCGCCGAGCGCCGGGCGGCGGCGCATCCTCAACGCACACAGTCCTCAATCGGACCAGCACACTGCAGATGTCCACCGCGCTTCGCACCGGGCCCGCGAGGACCTACTTTGGCCGCACGGCGCCGCGCGCAGGGTGCGCCGGCGCGCAGCTGCGACGCCTGCCGCGTCCGTCGGCCGGCGCGCCTGCCACTGGCCGCCCCCACCAGCCGGCTGTAGCGCGTGCGCCCACGCACCGCGCGGCCAGCACGCCGGGAGGCGCCCCCTCACCGGCCGGGGACGGTCCCACCCAGCCACCGCCGCGTATCGCTTCACACCCAGATGCCGTTCAGTTTCGTCGGCATGGTGGGTATCGCTGGAACAACCGGTTAGTACCTCAACCTATCGTCGCCATCACCGATTCACCCCTAGCGAGAACAACCGCACCACAACGGGTTACCATTTCTTCATTTGCGTAACTTCACCAGAAAACGTAGGCGTCCATCGCCATTTGCAACTTCAACCATTATTGCATGCCTGTGTCAGGTGTCACGCCACACTACGTCTGCCCACATACACGCAACAAAATGTGCACGCCTAGACAATACGTGGAAGGTGGCCCCCGTACGTATGCGATGTCCATTGCTCGAACGACTGTCAACCGGCTTCTGTAGCATGTCGCAGATATGGAACGCGCTGCACCATGCCATCACGGTGTGTGAGGAGAGACGACTAGGTCCGAATACATCAACAGACAGCTCATGCTGATCGCCATCCACGGCGTCCGTTCCTCCCACACGTCTCTATGGCGTACCACACTGCAATCCAGCTCTCATAGGGAGACGACACGTAGCTGCGTGCACAATATTTGCACTGTATGGTCCGCCGTTTTTGGGCGCAGTCGTTGTACGGTCACACATGTGCCACGATGTATCATTCAGTACATAAGGACGAATGTGCAGTACAGATTGTGGTTCACGCGTACGACATCAGCGGACAGTTGACACAGGCCGCACCACAACGTAGCCTGCGTACGTCGCATGCGAAGGGCATTGAACATGCAAACTTGTCACCAACCACCTTGCGAAGGCAGGGGGCAAGGTGGGGACGTGGGGAGAGGTGGGGGGGGGGGGGGGGGCGGCATGTACGCCCTGCTGCCATCCACATTACAGTGTACAGCAGGAGCATGTGGAAAGTCAGCAAGACTTGCAAGGTGTTTAACATGAAGCGATACACAGGGGAGCGGGCAGTGCGAGTAGCGAACTATATTGCGAGGGTTGCGGGTGGGCAACACTACACTAATTGAACGAGTCGTATAACAATTACAGAGCAGGTTTAGGCGACAACGTGGGTTACGATAGGCGACAACGTGGGTTACGTTAGGGGACAACGTGGGTTACGTTAGGGGACAACGTGGGTTACGTTAGGGGACAACGTGGGTTACGTTAGGGGACAACGTGGGTTACGTTAGGGGACAACGTGGGTTACGTTAGGGGACAACGTGGGTTACGTTAGGGGACAACGTGGGTTAGGTTAAGGCACAACATGGGTTAGGTTAAGGCACAACATGGGTTAGGTTAAGGCACAACATGGGTTAGGTTAAGGCACAACATGGGTTAGGTTAAGGCACAACATGGGTTAGGTTACGGCACAACATGGGTTAGGTTAAGGCACAACATGGGTTAGGTTAGGGGACAACATGGGTTAGGTTAGGGGACAACATGGGTTAGGTTAAGGCACAACATGGGTTAGGTTAAGGCACAACATGGGTTAGGTTAGGGGACAACATGGGTTAGGTTAGGGCACAACATGGGTTAGGTTAGGGGACAACATGGGTTAGGTTAGGGGACAACATGGGTTAGGTTAGGGGACAACATGGGTTAGGTTAGGGGACAACATGGGTTAGGTTAGGGGACAACATGGGTTAGGTTAGGGGACAACATGGGTTAGGTTAGGGGACAACATGGGTTAGGTTAGGGGACAACATGGGTTAGGTTAAGGCACAACATGGGTTAGGTTAGGGGACAACATGGGTTAGGTTAGGGGACAACATGGGTTAGGTTAGGGGACAACATGGGTTAGGTTAGGGGACAACATGGGTTAGGTTAAGGCACAACATGGGTTAGGTTAGGGCACAACATGGGTTAGGTTAGGGCACAACATGGGTTAGGTTAGGGCACAACATGGGTTAGGTTAGGGGACAACATGGGTTAGGTTAGGGGACAACATGGGTTAGGTTAGG
>NW_025727024.1:55000-57500 GCF_021461385.2 Schistocerca piceifrons | reverse complement strand
GGCCCGGGAGCGTGCTGTCGTGGCATTGCCGGCGGGAGACAACACGCGCCACCTACGGTGACCGGCAGCTCCAACGCCAGCGCCACAGAAGGACAAAAGCCCCACTTGGGTGCCGAAGCGAACTCTCCCAGCACAGCGCACACGCCAACACATCCGCACAGCTGCGATACAAACCACCAGCGAGAACCGCTGGGGCGACCGAGCAGCAGACGGCGTCGCGGCGCCGAGCGCCGGGCGGCGGCGCATCCTCAACGCACACAGTCCTCAATCGGACCAGCACACTGCAGATGTCCACCGCGCTTCGCACCGGGCCCGCGAGGACCTACTTTGGCCGCACGGCGCCGCGCGCAGGGTGCGCCGGCGCGCAGCTGCGACGCCTGCCGCGTCCGTCGGCCGGCGCGCCTGCCACTGGCCGCCCCCACCAGCCGGCTGTAGCGCGTGCGCCCACGCACCGCGCGGCCAGCACGCCGGGAGGCGCCCCCTCACCGGCCGGGGACGGTCCCACCCAGCCACCGCCGCGTATCGCTTCACACCCAGATGCCGTTCAGTTTCGTCGGCATGGTGGGTATCGCTGGAACAACCGGTTAGTACCTCAACCTATCGTCGCCATCACCGATTCACCCCTAGCGAGAACAACCGCACCACAACGGGTTACCATTTCTTCATTTGCGTAACTTCACCAGAAAACGTAGGCGTCCATCGCCATTTGCAACTTCAACCATTATTGCATGCCTGTGTCAGGTGTCACGCCACACTACGTCTGCCCACATACACGCAACAAAATGTGCACGCCTAGACAATACGTGGAAGGTGGCCCCCGTACGTATGCGATGTCCATTGCTCGAACGACTGTCAACCGGCTTCTGTAGCATGTCGCAGATATGGAACGCGCTGCACCATGCCATCACGGTGTGTGAGGAGAGACGACTAGGTCCGAATACATCAACAGACAGCTCATGCTGATCGCCATCCACGGCGTCCGTTCCTCCCACACGTCTCTATGGCGTACCACACTGCAATCCAGCTCTCATAGGGAGACGACACGTAGCTGCGTGCACAATATTTGCACTGTATGGTCCGCCGTTTTTGGGCGCAGTCGTTGTACGGTCACACATGTGCCACGATGTATCATTCAGTACATAAGGACGAATGTGCAGTACAGATTGTGGTTCACGCGTACGACATCAGCGGACAGTTGACACAGGCCGCACCACAACGTAGCCTGCGTACGTCGCATGCGAAGGGCATTGAACATGCAAACTTGTCACCAACCACCTTGCGAAGGCAGGGGGCAAGGTGGGGACGTGGGGAGAGGTGGGGGGGGGGGGGGGCGGCATGTACGCCCTGCTGCCATCCACATTACAGTGTACAGCAGGAGCATGTGGAAAGTCAGCAAGACTTGCAAGGTGTTTAACATGAAGCGATACACAGGGGAGCGGGCAGTGCGAGTAGCGAACTATATTGCGAGGGTTGCGGGTGGGCAACACTACACTAATTGAACGAGTCGTATAACAATTACAGAGCAGGTTTAGGCGACAACGTGGGTTACGATAGGCGACAACGTGGGTTACGTTAGGGGACAACGTGGGTTACGTTAGGGGACAACGTGGGTTACGTTAGGGGACAACGTGGGTTACGTTAGGGGACAACGTGGGTTACGTTAGGGGACAACGTGGGTTACGTTAGGGGACAACGTGGGTTACGTTAGGGGACAACGTGGGTTAGGTTAAGGCACAACATGGGTTAGGTTAAGGCACAACATGGGTTAGGTTAAGGCACAACATGGGTTAGGTTAAGGCACAACATGGGTTAGGTTAAGGCACAACATGGGTTAGGTTACGGCACAACATGGGTTAGGTTAAGGCACAACATGGGTTAGGTTAGGGGACAACATGGGTTAGGTTAGGGGACAACATGGGTTAGGTTAAGGCACAACATGGGTTAGGTTAAGGCACAACATGGGTTAGGTTAGGGGACAACATGGGTTAGGTTAGGGCACAACATGGGTTAGGTTAGGGGACAACATGGGTTAGGTTAGGGGACAACATGGGTTAGGTTAGGGGACAACATGGGTTAGGTTAGGGGACAACATGGGTTAGGTTAGGGGACAACATGGGTTAGGTTAGGGGACAACATGGGTTAGGTTAGGGGACAACATGGGTTAGGTTAGGGGACAACATGGGTTAGGTTAAGGCACAACATGGGTTAGGTTAGGGGACAACATGGGTTAGGTTAGGGGACAACATGGGTTAGGTTAGGGGACAACATGGGTTAGGTTAGGGGACAACATGGGTTAGGTTAAGGCACAACATGGGTTAGGTTAGGGCACAACATGGGTTAGGTTAGGGCACAACATGGGTTAGGTTAGGGCACAACATGGGTTAGGTTAGGGGACAACATGGGTTAGGTTAGGGGACAACATGGGTTAGGTTAGGGGACAACATGGGTTAGGTTAGGGGACAACATGGGTTAGGTTAGGGGACAACATGGGTTAGGTTAG
>NW_025727024.1:47500-50000 GCF_021461385.2 Schistocerca piceifrons | reverse complement strand
GTCCGCCTCCCGCCCGCGACTGCGCCGTGCCTTCGTAGGGAAGGCGTTGATGCGGGCGCGGAGGGCGTCGATGTATTCACGCCCAGATAGCAGGCGACTGGTGTCGGCGACCCACTGATGTTGGCCACTGACGGCGGCAGAAGATGACAGTGCCGCACCGTCAATGGCGATGTGTAGGCGCGCCGCCCACATTTCCCCAACCTGCGTTGACGATTTGAGGAGGTGGCCCTCCCACATTAGGTGGCGCTCCAGCACCTCGATCTCACGCTGTACCTCATCCATGCCTGCACCGTCGCAGGCTGGCCCTATCCTCTTCAGCGCCAGGAGACGGGACCGACGGAGGGTCGGACCCATCCATCGGCAAGATGGAATGCCGAGGCCCCCCTGGGCAACAGGAGCGTGGAAGTATCCCAGAGGGGTGTCCGCCGGAAGGCGGAACCATCTCCTGACGGCGGCCCGGATGGTAACGTCGGCCGACTTCAATGCACCCACCCGGGTGCGGCTGAGGGCCAGCCCGTGGTACAGGCCAGGGAGAAGTACGTTGGTGAGAGCGTGGAGGCGCTGTTGCGGCTTCAGCGGAGCTCGGGAGATGACGTCAAGCTGCTCCACCAGGTGGCTACGTGGATTGAAGACACAGCGACCCGCCGTGGAAAATTGCAGCCCCAGGTACCGGAAGGTTTCACCCACACGCAGGGCAGGCATGGTGGTATTGCCTGCTGTGAAGGTGACATTGCTGTCCACCTTCACCTTCTTCTCGCGCCCTGACGCGACTAAGGCGAGGGTGAAACACTTCCGGGCGTTGATCTGCAGCCCCAGGTGGGCGAGGGCTGCGGTAGCTGCGTCGATGAGGGACTGCAAGCCCCTCGGGGTCGCTGCAAACAGCAAGACGTCATCTGCAAAGGCCGCAGCGTTGACTCTGCGACCGAGGATCCGAGCTCCGATGTGGGAGGGCAGTTGGCCTAAAACGTAGTCCACCGCAAAGTTGAACAGGAGGGGGGAGAGGGGATCGCCCTGGCGAACGCCCCGTGCTGGCTGCACAGACACGCCCACGCCGGCGCCGTCCGCTATCACTGACGTGCTGCCCTCGTAGCACCGCTCGACATACTCGACAAAGCAATCCGGCAGGCCATGCGCCTTCAGCACGGGGCGAAGGGCAGCATGATCTACCGAATCGAATGCCTTAGATACGTCGATCGATGCCACAAAGACAGAGCGGCAGGAGCGAACTGCGTCGGTGAGAGCAGTGTCTAAGATGAAGGTATTTTCCAACATCCCATCCCGAGGGATGAATGCCCGCTGACGTTCGTCCACAGCACATGCGCGCATCAGGCGTGACGCGAGAACCTTGTGAAAGGTCCGCGCCAACACCGAGCAGACCGTAATGGGGCGAAAGTCAGCGGGGGATGTTGGTGCAGCCGTTTTCGGGAGAAGGGACGTCCGCGCGCGAAGCAGGCGTTCCGGAAGGGCGCGGGCCAGAAGGAAGAGATTCATCACTTTCACCAGGACTTCGTGCGGCAGGCGCCGCAACTCCGCTGGGGTAAGGCCGTCCGGCCCGGCTGCTGATCCCCTGGGCGGCAACGCGGCGGCGACCTCCTCATGTGTGACCGGCCCCCATATGCACTCGAGAGCGACAGGCTCTGAGTGCGGGAGGAGGCGGTCACGAATGAAGCCCGCGGTGGAGATGGGCTTCTTGGTGAAGAGGTCCGCCCAGAAGTCCAGCAGACCAGGGATGGCAGGTGGCGGCTGGAGCAGGGTGCCATCCAAGAGGCCGCGCACGCGACGTGCACGCGACCGTCGGAAGGCATCCTGCGTTCTCGCGTACTCCCAGCGGCGCCGCTTGCGCTTCTGCGTCGGCGGCGCGGCAGGCGGCCGCTTCGGTGGTTGGCGCGGCCGCTGTGTCCTGGTGATCGATCTCTCCCCTCTGGACCCGACCGACGCAAGGGCATCCGGGAGCATGCCCAGGATGACATCGGGCGGCGTGCCCCGCCCCAGACCTATGACACGATCCAGGGCAGAGAAACGCTGGGCGGAAGCGGGTAGCCCCGCCAGATGCTCCCAGATGGCGGCGTCAGTCGGCCCCTCCGGCGGCGGCCCGGTGGTGTCGGCCGCGAAGTCCTCGGCTGCGTCGACGGGCGGCGCAGCGGCCTCGCCCGCGTCAGGCAGCGGGCTCGCTGCTCCCCGGCGGGACGCCGGCTCTTCCCCCCGACCGATCTCAAGCGCCTCCATGAATTGGCGGACAAGCTGCTTGTGGGCAGCTTGCCGCCGTCGGCACTTGATTGCCTCGAGCGTTCGGTCGGGGAACATCCTGCGTTTACCCGCGCTTGCTTGAATTTCTTCACGTTGACATTCAGAGCACTGGGCAGAAATCACATTGCGTCAACACCCGCTAGGGCCATCGCAATGCTTTGTTTTAATTAGACAGTCGGATTCCCCCAGTCCGTGCCAGTTCTGAGTTGATCGTTGAATGGCGGCCGAAGAGAATCCGCGCACCCGCGCGCCC
>NW_025727024.1:37500-42500 GCF_021461385.2 Schistocerca piceifrons | reverse complement strand
TATTCAGAGTCACCAAGGCAAACGGACCGGACGAGCCGACCGATTGGTTTTGATCTAATAAAAGCGTCCCTTCCATCTCTGGTCGGGACTCTGTTTGCATGTATTAGCTCTAGAATTACCACAGTTATCCAAGTAACGTGGGTACGATCTAAGGAACCATAACTGATTTAATGAGCCATTCGCGGTTTCACCTTAATGCGGCTTGTACTGAGACATGCATGGCTTAATCTTTGAGACAAGCATATGACTACTGGCAGGATCAACCAGGGAGCTGCGTCAACTAGAGCTGAGCAGCCGGCCGCCCGGGAGTGTGTCCCGGGGGCCCGCGCGAACACGCAAGCGTCCCGCTCAATCATTCTGCAAACAGGAGGAGGCTGAGCTCCCCTGCACAATACACCTCGAAACCCTCTCAGGTCCCGGCGGCGCGCAGCGCCGTCCCAAGTACTTGGTCGGGTTCGAGAGAGGCGCAATCGCCCGGAGTTAGGCGAGTAGACGCTTTCGGTGCGACCACCCGTGCTCCCAACTGAGCTTGCCGCTGCCGACAGAGGCCCGGGAGCGTGCTGTCGTGGCATTGCCGGCGGGAGACAACACGCGCCACCTACGGTGACCGGCAGCTCCAACGCCAGCGCCACAGAAGGACAAAAGCCCCACTTGGGTGCCGAAGCGAACTCTCCCAGCACAGCGCACACGCCAACACATCCGCACAGCTGCGATACAAACCACCAGCGAGAACCGCTGGGGCGACCGAGCAGCAGACGGCGTCGCGGCGCCGAGCGCCGGGCGGCGGCGCATCCTCAACGCACACAGTCCTCAATCGGACCAGCACACTGCAGATGTCCACCGCGCTTCGCACCGGGCCCGCGAGGACCTACTTTGGCCGCACGGCGCCGCGCGCAGGGTGCGCCGGCGCGCAGCTGCGACGCCTGCCGCGTCCGTCGGCCGGCGCGCCTGCCACTGGCCGCCCCCACCAGCCGGCTGTAGCGCGTGCGCCCACGCACCGCGCGGCCAGCACGCCGGGAGGCGCCCCCTCACCGGCCGGGGACGGTCCCACCCAGCCACCGCCGCGTATCGCTTCACACCCAGATGCCGTTCAGTTTCGTCGGCATGGTGGGTATCGCTGGAACAACCGGTTAGTACCTCAACCTATCGTCGCCATCACCGATTCACCCCTAGCGAGAACAACCGCACCACAACGGGTTACCATTTCTTCATTTGCGTAACTTCACCAGAAAACGTAGGCGTCCATCGCCATTTGCAACTTCAACCATTATTGCATGCCTGTGTCAGGTGTCACGCCACACTACGTCTGCCCACATACACGCAACAAAATGTGCACGCCTAGACAATACGTGGAAGGTGGCCCCCGTACGTATGCGATGTCCATTGCTCGAACGACTGTCAACCGGCTTCTGTAGCATGTCGCAGATATGGAACGCGCTGCACCATGCCATCACGGTGTGTGAGGAGAGACGACTAGGTCCGAATACATCAACAGACAGCTCATGCTGATCGCCATCCACGGCGTCCGTTCCTCCCACACGTCTCTATGGCGTACCACACTGCAATCCAGCTCTCATAGGGAGACGACACGTAGCTGCGTGCACAATATTTGCACTGTATGGTCCGCCGTTTTTGGGCGCAGTCGTTGTACGGTCACACATGTGCCACGATGTATCATTCAGTACATAAGGACGAATGTGCAGTACAGATTGTGGTTCACGCGTACGACATCAGCGGACAGTTGACACAGGCCGCACCACAACGTAGCCTGCGTACGTCGCATGCGAAGGGCATTGAACATGCAAACTTGTCACCAACCACCTTGCGAAGGCAGGGGGCAAGGTGGGGACGTGGGGAGAGGTGGGGGGGGGGGGGGGCGGCATGTACGCCCTGCTGCCATCCACATTACAGTGTACAGCAGGAGCATGTGGAAAGTCAGCAAGACTTGCAAGGTGTTTAACATGAAGCGATACACAGGGGAGCGGGCAGTGCGAGTAGCGAACTATATTGCGAGGGTTGCGGGTGGGCAACACTACACTAATTGAACGAGTCGTATAACAATTACAGAGCAGGTTTAGGCGACAACGTGGGTTACGATAGGCGACAACGTGGGTTACGTTAGGGGACAACGTGGGTTACGTTAGGGGACAACGTGGGTTACGTTAGGGGACAACGTGGGTTACGTTAGGGGACAACGTGGGTTACGTTAGGGGACAACGTGGGTTACGTTAGGGGACAACGTGGGTTACGTTAGGGGACAACGTGGGTTAGGTTAAGGCACAACATGGGTTAGGTTAAGGCACAACATGGGTTAGGTTAAGGCACAACATGGGTTAGGTTAAGGCACAACATGGGTTAGGTTAAGGCACAACATGGGTTAGGTTAAGGCACAACATGGGTTAGGTTACGGCACAACATGGGTTAGGTTAAGGCACAACATGGGTTAGGTTAGGGGACAACATGGGTTAGGTTAGGGGACAACATGGGTTAGGTTAAGGCACAACATGGGTTAGGTTAAGGCACAACATGGGTTAGGTTAGGGGACAACATGGGTTAGGTTAGGGGCACAACATGGGTTAGGTTAGGGGACAACATGGGTTAGGTTAGGGGACAACATGGGTTAGGTTAGGGGACAACATGGGTTAGGTTAGGGGACAACATGGGTTAGGTTAGGGGACAACATGGGTTAGGTTAGGGGACAACATGGGTTAGGTTAGGGGACAACATGGGTTAGGTTAGGGGACAACATGGGTTAGGTTAAGGCACAACATGGGTTAGGTTAGGGGACAACATGGGTTAGGTTAGGGGACAACATGGGTTAGGTTAGGGGACAACATGGGTTAGGTTAGGGGACAACATGGGTTAGGTTAAGGCACAACATGGGTTAGGTTAGGGCACAACATGGGTTAGGTTAGGGCACAACATGGGTTAGGTTAGGGCACAACATGGGTTAGGTTAGGGGACAACATGGGTTAGGTTAGGGGACAACATGGGTTAGGTTAGGGGACAACATGGGTTAGGTTAGGGGACAACATGGGTTAGGTTAGGGGACAACATGGGTTAGGTTAGGGGACAACATGGGTTAGGTTAGGGGACAACATGGGTTAGGTTAGGGGACAACATGGGTTAGGTTAGGGGACAACATGGGTTAGGTTAAGGCACCAACATGGGTTAGGTTAAGGCACAACATGGGTTAGGTTAGGGGACAACATGGGTTAGGTTAGGGGACAACATGGGTTAGGTTAGGGGAACAACATGGGTTAGGTTAAGGCACAACATGGGTTAGGTTAGGGGACAACATGGGTTAGGTTAAGGCACAACATGGGTTAGGTTATGGGGACAACATGGGTTAGGTTAGGGGACAACATGGGTTATAGGTTAAGGCACAACATGGGTTAGGTTAAGGCACAACATGGGTTAGGTTAAGGCACAACATGGGTTAGGTTAGGGGACAACATGGGTTAGGTTAGGGGACAACTTGGGTTAGGTTAGGGACAACATGGGTTAGGTTAAGGCACAACAATGGGTTAGGTTAAGGCACAACATGGGTTAGGTTAGGGGACAACATGGGTTAGGTTAGGGGACAACATGGGTTAGGTTAGGGGACAACATGGGTTAGGTTAAGGCACAACATGGGTTAGGTTAGGGGACAACATGGGTTAGGTTAAGGCACAACATGGGTTAGGTTAGGGGACAACATGGGTTAGGTTAGGGGACAACATGGGTTAGGTTAAGGCACAACATGGGTTAGGTTAAGGCACAACATGGGTAGGTTAAGGGACAACATGGGTTAGGTTAGGGGACAACTTGGGTTAGGTTAGGGACAACATGGGTTAGGTTAAGGCACAACATGGGTTAGGTTAAGGCACAACATGGGTTAGGTTAAGGTACAACATGGGTTAGGTTAAGGTACAACATGGGTTAGGTTAGTTACACGTTGTTGTAAGGAAAGGTGTGGGGGGGGGGGGGGGGCGGGGCGGCAGGTTCGTTGATAGTGATTATAGTAAGTGAATGCTTGTGACATGATGAGATTTGTCACGTCAGGATGCACCTTTGGCTTATTAGAGGCGGCGCATCCAATTCTATGCTTGTGTCAGACCTGTGTCTTTGACTCATGTCATTGTTTGTGCGCTGTGACCAGGAGGTACTATTGTGATGTTGGGTGCACCGTTGTATAGGACATGTGTGGGTGTTGGTGCCTTATCTGCGCAATGGTGGAATGTCGAAAGGGGTGGGATATTCTATTTTCCGCATGGACCTCCTGGTCTGGTTGTGATAGTGTGGATTGTGTAATGTGGCGGAGAGGATGCACTGGATGTTGTTCCCATGCTGGTGCTTACATATTGTATGTGCGCCTGTTAGAAGCAGAGAGTGGTGCGTGATCAGAGTGTCTGGCTGACGTGTGGTTCCCATTGTGGGCAGACTCTTTCAGCATGTATACGGACAGTTGTATATATTTTCTGTAGTTTGATGGCTCTGCATTGATTACTAATCAGCGCCGTGTGTACGGGTAATCTGGTTCCAGTCCACAATGTTCTATCTGTGTACATTAGTGACAAAGACTCCCCCCATGCAGTGGGGCTCGGTCTGTTATAACTCTTCCGCGTAAATATATTTGCCCCACGTTTTTGCGAGTGCGAGTGCGAGTGCAACGCGCATGGGGACCGACATGCTGATGGCTCGGTATCGGACGCCGTACAGTGAGCAACGCGATCGCGTCTCTCGCTCGTAAGTGGTACAGGTCGCGGCTCATGTATAGGGACAGCGGGAATGTCGCATATTGGAAATAACTCCTTCATGAAACGCAAGTTATAGGGGTGGATTGCACTTTACGAGTGCG
Organism: Schistocerca piceifrons; assembly: GCF_021461385.2. Classification (NCBI taxonomy): domain Eukaryota; kingdom Metazoa; phylum Arthropoda; class Insecta; order Orthoptera; family Acrididae; genus Schistocerca; species Schistocerca piceifrons. The sequence goes on along the minus strand of NW_025727024.1, from coordinate 37,660 downwards.
GGAAAACGTCCGCCGTTCATCCGCTGGAGGTGCGCGTTTGGCGGTTGGGGTGGTCCACGAACGGGTTGCGGGTGGAGTCATTGCCGGTCCACGGCTTCGTGCGGCAGAGCCACTGGAGAATGGGTGCTATGGTCGACAGAGGCTGCAGGCTTTGTGGGTG